>NW_006766899.1:171262-172789 GCF_000275845.1 Dichomitus squalens LYAD-421 SS1 | reverse complement strand
CTAATTATCACTATTCAGATAATCTCATCTATATTAGCAAGTGTTAGCAGAGATGACCTCTACATTAGAGCTACTATTCAGACACACTTCTTCAGTAGTGCAACTAAGCACTAATTAGTATACTTGGTACTAGTTATAACTACTCTTCACTATCACTTTTTCTATAGTGCCATGTAGTGCTGACATGATACTATTATAGCACTACTGCAAATGTGGTCCTCTAATTTTCGCTATTTTGCACTACTGTAGTACTATTTTGCGCTATTTTAGCACTACTCATTTAGGGGAGACTCAAATAAGATGACAATCCTTTATTTATAGCTCATAGTTCTCAACTCAAGCATTACACACCTCTATAGCTGCAAAATCACCATGATAGCTGAGTTATATTTGAGGGCACAACTCAATACAGAACTTGTTATTATGTATAGAATTAGGCTGTCAGCATAGCATTTATATCATGAAGCATACTCTATAGCACACTCCATATTATATATATAGCCCTAGACATTACACATATGCAAGTTCCAGCAGGTGGAACTCAAGGTGAGGTGTCACCACTTTGCCCAAGTCCAGCAGTGATGGATATATATAATACTTGTGGGAAGGATCTATATAAGCTCTGGTGGCGTAGTGGTATAGAGTGCCACCTCGGAACAGGTGTCATATAAAGGTGAGGTTGAGGGTTCAAGACTGGCTGAGGACATTTTTTTCATATATTTTTCCAGCACTTTAAATGCATCTGGGGCTTATAAACAGATGGTTTTGAGGTCATAGAAAGCATCTCTACACCAGTCAGAAATCATAGACCCACTCTATCCACTACTATCAACGTCTACTGTAGCACTATTTCCGTCTACTATAGTGCTACTTTGTACGAATTTGCATTAATAGTGCAAAATAGTGCAATTATTTTTGGGGACCTCTCGATTTTGCACTATTTTTCACTATCCAACTACTGTGTCTATTAAGAGCTAATTTGTACCAAATAGGTGTAATTCGCAAAGGTGGTTTTTACAGATGCAAGCGGTACCAAGGCCAACATTTTGCTCACCTATTGGTTACGCTCTCCTCTCCGGAAGCAGCCAACAAGGTTATCCGAGCAGGTCTGGTGCTAGCGGGCCACCATGTAAGCGTAAGGAAGAACCTGGCAGAACCATTGAGGTGCTCCAAATGCCAGCGCTACGATGCAGGGCACCTGGCCAAGGAGTGCCCTCAGGACCATGATACGTGCGGAACATGTGCGCGCACACATAGAACAGCGGATTGTAAGATACAAGATGTGCAGCAGTATCACTGTGTGAACTGCAATGAGAAGGGTCATGCCGCATGGGACCGGGAGTGTCCTGTCTTCCTAGACCATCTGAGCAAGTTGAACGCCCGCTGTCCAGAGAACCACCTTCAATTCTACCCTACAGGGGACCCGGACTCATGGGTCCCAAAGCTGCATGATAGAGCTGTCTCTGCCACACGAGTTCAGTTGAAAGACGTAATTGAGGAGGAGATTGAGAAGGCCGAAAGGCACCC
>NW_006766899.1:166793-171124 GCF_000275845.1 Dichomitus squalens LYAD-421 SS1 | reverse complement strand
AAGCCGCGCATACCCAACTCGACATGAAGGCAGACGAGCCCTTCGGAGGCACCCCTTTACAGCAGAGAGGCAAGCACCGGTCCACATCGCACCAAGCCATGACACTGAGCCCTCCTCATCAGCAATTTCTCGCGCACGGACCACTGCACTAACGACACTTACACTTTCCCAGGCTACACTCACACACGTTCAGTACGATACAGTGTCCCTACATATACCCGCTGGTCATGCATGTATCCGAGACAATGGATCCCTTGTACCTATGCGTTGCGGGCATCTGCCCGCTCTAGGGGCGGGGGAGTTCTGACGAACGGCGGGGATACCGCCGGGCGTACTCCTGACCGCAGCAAGAGGCGGGTCCCAGGGACGCAATCGTACCCATTGGGCGGCAGGTTTGCAACCCGTACCCTAGCCTTCACTGGCCAAGGGTGGACAGGCGGCCACAACGCATAGGTGCTGCGCCCTGCTACTCACCATTCCACCACTAGTGTACCCTTGCACCCCTCCTTCCGGTCATCGCCTAGCACTTCCCCTTGCCCCGTTCGCCACCGCTACTTTCCCACCACACCCCCCTAGTTAGCTCGAGCCTTGTGCTCACCATGTACAGCCGAACACCCACTTCTTACTCACGTCGATAGTATTTGTAGTTTAAGGCCTACCATGAGGCGCGGCCTCGCAGGGCAATAAACGGGATCTAGAAAGAAAGAAAGAAAGAATGTACGCTTTCCAACGTTTGGAGGGTGGTTGACCATCGAAATGATTGAGCGCCTGCGGGAATGCGCATGAGTATAAAGTTTAAACCGTAGTGATTGCACGGGTTTGAACATGCAGGTGTAAACAGGTAACCGGTCTTCAAACTCGGGTAGCGGCTTCTAAGTGCTCATCCGGAATATTCTACGAACCATAGAACGATGCAAGACGTTCTTGTGGCCTAATGCTACACACTTTTCCCCATAAAGCTACGAGTGTCCGCCTGATCAACGATTCAGTGGAATAGGAGAGGCACGACTCACGAGGTAAGCGGCCATTCATCAATATATGGCTTTTCTGAACGAAAGCCTTTGAAAAATTGGGCCGTTCGGCGGGGGGTCGTCTCCTGCCTCCCGCTTCGTCGCCTGTTCTATGGTCGGGAACATGGGAATGCCTGCCGTGTGTATAGGAGGCGAGGGCTAGTAGCACCGCTTCGACGCTATTTGCCTATGCAAATCCATGAGGCGCCCGCAAGGACGACATCCATCGGACCTCCGGAGGCTCTCGATGGAATTCCTCCAAAGTGATTCATATTCGTTCTATTAGAGTGACGAAGCACCTATGCTTGACTTCAGAGGGAGAATGAGGAGACTGGTGATGTCGGTAATCCAAATACAAGGAGGGCGCGATCAGCTCAGGCTGACGTGCGCCAGATCTGCCACCAGGCCCACCACGCGTCGCGACACGTCGAAGCTTGATCAGGAAGCACCTCCATCTCGCATCTTTGCCCTGCTTCACCTCCGCTCTATAGCGTGGAGCCTCGCTGTGCTATATGCAAGCCGATATAATTGTGCTCTTGTATAGCAATACACAAGAAGATGTGGTCGACCAGGCAAGGCTCTCACCCAAGAGAAGCTCGACAAGGAGGCAAAGGCCACTGCGTGGGTACAGCAACAACTCGACAAATCTCGGAAGGCGAACAGGGAGCTTGAGGAAGGTTGTGCACGCACAGAGCGTAGAAAGGCGGAGACTGCGAGTGAGAGTGGTCAGGGGGAGAAGACAGGCCAGGTGACTAGGAAGCACATAGCCTTCCGTGTCCTCGTTTCATCCCCCTCTGCATGCTGCTCCACTCACCATCACTGCAGACTACTGCACACCTACCGTGGCCATTGAGGTCCCCACGCTGTTGTGCAGGAGCTGTTTCGAACACATGATGGCTCGCCGCTCGACTTTCCCGCTTGGTGGCTGAGCATTTTGCACGTGTCTTCCTGTCTCCCAACGCGTTCAAGAAGGTCAGTTCGTCACGTCGGCACTCGACATAGGACGTACTTGTCTAAGCGGACGTGCTCCTAGAACCCCGCGTTGAACGTCCATCATCCACCAGAAATCTTCCGCGATCTCATCCTCCCTCGCCCTCAGTCTCTTTCTCTTCGGTACTCCGTCGCAAGCCACCAAGATCTCCTTCACACAGCGCAAGCGGCCGCATCATTCCCTCCAGAAGCGTTCTGACAAGACTTCCTTTCACCCACCGGTCACTTGTTGCTGCCGCTTCGTCAACCTCTTCCGGCGACGGAGACGATGTTGACCTGAGGTATGATTTATTGTCCCTGTACACCAAGAATCTTAATTGCGCCTTCTGCGACAGCTCGTTTCATGATCTGTTGTATGTTTCACTTGATATCTATCGCCATCCCTCTTTCGAGTACTCCCTCATCGTCCCTGCGCAAGACCTCTCACGACGTCCCCGTAATACGGCATTGGCTCAGCCTACGGCCACGTTTCTTACACTACCGTTCGATTCGCTGGGTGAGCGAGCGTGGGCATACTCGCAGACGCACCGCCGTCCTGACTATACTCGGTCCAGCGTTACCGTGTCCAAGCAAGCCTTTATTGATGCATTTGAAGCTAGCAACGCCATCCTTTTGTACGGTGTCGATGGCACCGTCGGGTTGGGTCTGAGCAAGCTCTCAAGCGTTGACAGTGTGCTCATGAATGCTGGCCAGTCAGATGGCCAGGTCCTCCTCTACAACTTCTTCGCAGACAACCCCAAGGAGCCCAACTTCATCGCCTTCGCGCTCCAGAGGACGACGGAGCCTGGCGGGGATGTGGAGGGCTCCTCACAATAGGTGCGATCCGTGAGATATTTGTTTCCATCGGGCTCTAACGTACTGCTCATGAGGCGAGTATGATGATTACAAGGACGTCGCGAAGATCTCCACCTTCCCCGCATCCACTTGCTGGACAGTCCTACTCGAAGCCATGGTCCTGGCTAACAACAACGCCGTGGTCCCTCTCACCACCAGTGTGGTCTGCGCTCCGTTAAGCAAGGCGGTCGTAATGCTCGACAGTGGCACGTCACACACGTCAGTTGAGATCCCCTGCTTTTTTGCATGAGCGCTAACCCCGCGTCGTCTCGCTTAGGGACATCCGGGCACGCGACCTCTCCTTGGACGAGACTGACGATATTGTGAGTGATTGGGTGGTTGTCTTACTGTCTGAGTTCAGAACTTGGCTGTGCTCGTGTGCAGTAGATTGCAAAGTGTAACGCGCTCGTCGTCGCGAAGATCGCGCGGATGGACTCAAATTCCGTCGCTTAGTACGTCAGTTGCTACACTCTGCTACTTCCTAGTGTTCATCCTGTTTTTCAGGGGGAACCTCATGTGTGATTCTAGCCACCTCATTGTGAAGAGGCGAATCACATGGATCCCCGGCAAGCTGGTCGCGTATGCACCTGTGGTCCACCTGACGGTAGATATAGCCCTCCTTGAATGTGTCGACGTGGGTTGCTTTCTTGCGCATTTTCATGGTGTTCTCGGCTGAATTATTGATGACTTTTAGAGCGTGAACTTTGATGCAAACACATTCGCGACCCTTCCACCTCAAGTCGTCACGTCCCTAGTCCGGCTCACCGCTGAGGCGGACTCGCTGGAGGCCAAGCCAAGAATCAACGACAGTTTGAACACGGTCATTAAGCGTGCGGAATCTGGTCTATGTATGACCAGCCTCTATCCTTCGAGCAGTTACTGAATTGGTTGTTGCAGATAGTCCCTCTAGTTAGGATGGTCGCAGAGCCAATACCTCGGCTTTGTAGGTTCTTTACCATGGGGTGGATGGTCACTGTTATGTATGGACTGCCATGGAGGAAGACTGGTTGTTCAAGGCTTGTTTGTTGGGCAGGGTCCAGAAGCTCGTCGAGTGTCACGGACGTTGGACAGACGCCCCTTTTTGCCGCCCATTCCCCTCCCTTTGACGCCCACCTTCCATTCGCGGACCATCTCCTTTTCTAGCCCATCCCAATTTGGACACTGTAGATACGTTCCCACGGCCGCATGCTACGTTCCCGTGATCGCCATGCCCTTGCCTTTTCTTTCTCGCCCTTTGTTCTCTCTTTGTCATCTTCACTGCCTCGCTCTCGCGCCTTGTCCTTGGTTGCTAAGCAGCCCCTCTAGTATATAAGAACCCCCTTAGGCGCTCCCTAGTCCCCATCTCGACCTCTTGGTCATTGGGACTAGGTGAGTGACCATAGCGTTGTACTTCCCTTCGAGTGCTAATGTATAACTTGGTCATTGGGACTAGTCTGTCGCTGTCTGCGTGAAGACTAGCTTTCGTAGGTCTCGTGCCTTCGTGCCGACCTCCGCTCT
>NW_006766899.1:70413-161659 GCF_000275845.1 Dichomitus squalens LYAD-421 SS1 | reverse complement strand
GTTCCCACGGCCGCATGCTACGTTCCCGTGATCGCCATGCCCTTGCCTTTTCTTTCTCGCCCTTTGTTCTCTCTTTGTCATCTTCACTGCCTCGCTCTCGCGCCTTGTCCTTGGTTGCTAAGCAGCCCCTCTAGTATATAAGAACCCCCTTAGGCGCTCCCTAGTCCCCATCTCGACCTCTTGGTCATTGGGACTAGGTGAGTGACCATAGCGTTGTACTTCCCTTCGAGTGCTAATGTATAACTTGGTCATTGGGACTAGTCTGTCGCTGTCTGCGTGAAGACTAGCTTTCGTAGGTCTCGTGCCTTCGTGCCGACCTCCGCTCTGCCCTCGTCGAGTTTTCTGTCACGTTTATCCCTCTCCCTCTCTCTTTCCCCTTTTCAGCTCCTTGCCGCTCGCCTACGGGGTCGTCGCCGAACGTCGACCCGAGTCTACGCGCCTAGTCGCCGCGACATCGAGGTACGTCCGCGCATCCTCAGGGAGTTACGGTAATGCTCACACTGACCAGTCAGCGAAAGAAAGTGCCTACTCGCTGAGTAAGTTGGTCGTACCTCTTGTCCACGAATGTTTCATCCCGCCTGTGAGTACGATTGCTTCCGATTCACGTAGGGATAGACACCTATGACGAATAGATCTAATGTATCATACATGACTTGGAGCGCTTCGCATCGTCGGCGGCTCGGACTTTCGTGCAACGTTTTCCATGATGTCCTGAAACCTTGCTCTATACCACCAAATAGTGTCATTGTGCTCTTGCCCACTTTCATGCCCATGTTCGTGGATGTAAGTTGTGATATGACGGATGAACGCCTTGAGATCTCTAGCACGGATCCAAGGAGTCTCTGGACCGGTCTCCCTGACACCGCGTACTCTCGCAAGATAGCTAGCTGTCACAGTCGAAAGACCTCCGAGGCCTGCGAGGACTATGCTCAACGAGGTGTTGGGCTAGACCAGTCCGAATGATCTTAAGTTAGAGGGGATGCATTGTATGGGAGACGACTGCAGGCGCACCTGCCCCAATCCAATCAATGTGGCTGCCAGACCAGTGATTACAGCACCTGATCCAACTTGTACAGAAAGAATGAGATTCAACATCCACTTTTCTCGCATTGCTTTGAGGCATTATGGCCGTTCATGTCAGTAAGAGATTCGACAACGAGTAGGGCATTCCTGGTGAAAAATGGCTCTACTCACCAACGCGCTTTGCGATCTCAAGCTCGTGTTGTGCTGCTAGTAGAGTTGATTGAAGTCGCCCCTCCACTGTTCTCGTTCCCAGTGGGACTGTGCGGGCATTGGCAATAGGAAGTGGTTCGGTAATCGATCCTGCAATTGACCTTCAATAAATAGAGTCATCGTAGCGATCTCTACGGCTGTCATCACCGTTGACAAGAGTGTTTCTTTGCGACCCCCGAGTAGTGCTTGAAACTGTTGTCCTTTGCGGCTGTCCCCCAACACTTTCGGGCATCTTACCTGATGCCGTGGATGTAGCGCGATGAGAAGGACCTGGATCGTTAGTATAAGGCACATCAGGAAGTACCCGATCAATGTCAGTGCGGAGTTGTACGGGATTAGCAGATGTCTTCACGAGTTCCCTGCCAGCCCCCGTGATGACCGACGAAGGCATGAGAGGCCTCGCAGTAATGGTTGCAGATGGTGGAGCTTTCCCTCGCTCATACTCCGATGCAAACTGCGAGGAAGCCTTGAAGACGACGTGACTGCCATGTTTCGCCAGGTCGGGACTACCAGGCCATGAAGGACGGCTTTCATGGTGTTGGCCATCTTGGGCATCGTCATCACTGTTGTCGTCTAGGTCAATGTTTGATGGTGGAGAGATAGCGATTTTTGGAATGTTTGCGTTCGAAAGGGAGGTGAGTGACGGTGAAGCCGACTGGCTGGATGAGTAGTCTTGGAGCGGGAGTCGAGCTGGAGCAGATCCTGCAACTTGAGCCGGAGATGGAGAGCGGGAAGACCGCTTTAAGATTGCAGGCCGTGAGGGTCCTCCAAACCCGAGGATTTCAATTGCAAGCATATACACGTCCTCGCTCGCCTTAGCAGCAGCTCCCCGATAGGCCAACGTGAGAGTTAATGATAACTCCCCTCCGCTCGGAAAGGCAAGGTGAACATGTTTCGTGGCGGTACCACAAGAGAGGGTCCACGAACGAACATGTACCGGATGGTCGATGGGATGGACATCATCGGTAAACTGATCCGGAGTTGTACCGATAGATGCATTCCGGGCATGGACCAGCACCGCCAGTAGACCAACGCGTGTTGGAGTTTGTCGTCCGGCCATCGCCGAGTGACCAAATACATACAAATAGCACATCGGTACTGCCAGCTCATCATGTACCTACCTGCTCTTTAGTCCGTATGGCGACGAGCCTCTTCGGTTTGTGTTTGAGGCCTGGGTGGGGCTTTGTTCTGTCTGGGCCTGGAGAGCCCTGAGTGCCAGTTTGGTGCCCTAAACCTCTTGTCTATGTGTCTATGCCTCTCTCTCTCTCGCTCTTCCTTAACTCTATCATTCGCTCTCTGCACTCGCTATCTGCGCCCAATTCGCCATCATCGACCAGATCACACCACTGCTGCCAACAACGCGCTCCCCAAACTCGCAATTGCAACATCCGAGTTGAATGGTGATATACTCGTCATCATTCCAGATCACGATGCCCGGTATTCCCGACGCTTGGTCAAGCTGGAATTGACGCTTCGATAGCGCAGCAACAATGGTCCTTCCCGCAGGAACCCTGTAGCCCTGCAGAGCCAGTAGCTTCTGTGATCCCTCAGTGAGAATCACCGGGGAACCGCGTCGAGCGACCTTGAGTGCGTCATGGCCTGAATTGTCGCTATCGAGATCGGTCTGCATAGGCGTATGTCGATGTAGTATGTAGACAGTGGTCACTTCTAGAGAAGCGCATAGAGAACTGAATTCATCGGGAGAGAGGTTGAGGCGTACTGCGCGAGGGTAAAACGTCGAATATGACCTAGTAGAAGTAGAGTCACCGAGGGGCTCGAAGCTGGTCCCGACAAAGTATTCTGGGGTGGATGTCCCCATGTGGCGATGTAGCAACAGAGCATACAGTGTTCCGTCTTCATCGGAACAAGCAAGCGGTGCGAGATAGGCTGGAAAATCGATTCGAGTGTCCTTGAACTGAACTTGAACGAGAGGGAATCGAGCATGGATGCCGTACGGAGTGATAGTGAAGACACGGTGAGAAGAATCTCTGACAGGGAAGTTCAGGGCAGCTGCAAAGGCAGCTGCGGAAAGGGGGAGCACTGGAGGGAGATTCTTGAAAGCTGCGGGGGACGAGGAGAGCACATCAGGAAAAACTCCCCGCGCGAATTCACAGAAAATTAGTGCTAATGTCAACTAATGACGCCCGTGACCATTGGTGGTCTTATATCTCGAGATTTGCGAGCTGGATAAGTTCCTTGAAGGTAATAATAGGCATACATACTTTACTGCAGGCCCAAAAATCAAGGACTGTATGCTCAGAACACGTACAAGGCAAGAGAGACCATCTCTGTGTCTTTCCAAGTCAATTGAAGCCTGCCCTAAATACTCGCGCTCACACCACAGCCGCATCCCATTGCGCGCTCGACGCTCCGTTGCCACATCTCTCCTTCCGACATCAGTGTGCCCACCCAACCTTTCCTCCTTCTTTTCATCGCTACATACGGGAGTAGCCAGTTTGACTGGTGGGTGATCTAGTACTAGCGGACATGGTGGTATGAGAGTGATACTACAGAAGCTGGGGTCCAGGTGAGTTGTAAGATACCATGCTGCATAGCAACTCGAAGGTGCATAATGTACTACGGTAAGTCGTCGTCTGTGGCCTTGCCCAGCCGCACTTTGCATTTCGCGCCTCCAAGAAGTAAGTTGCGGTAGTATAAGCTCATCAAGAGAGGATCCGGCCCACGTTGTAGTGCTATGTGTAGTTGGATGAGGTCGGATTAGCGTATCATGTTGGAACTTAGTATACAAGTTTATAGATTACTATGCAGTGTAATCATGCTAGTCGTTGTCGTACCCTTCAATATATTGAATCTATCGTACAAGCAACTAGAATCTGAAAATACCAAACGACAGCCTGAATGGCGAGCAAATAATGAATGACCGCCGCTACGGACCCTGCCTACTAAGGCAGCTAATGGCTGCTGGTTAGCAGGGGACTTATCTTTTAAGACTAATGGACTAATCTCGCTGGTGAGGGATAATTTAGCTCGCTTAACGCCAATTCGCAGGGGGAGTTTTTCCTGATGCAAGCACTGCTTTTGGATGGAGTGCCGGACCGACAGAGGAGAGGATGTGCCATTGAACGAAGACTGAATGTGCTCGGCAACATCGGAGGGCCTCCGAAACGACATCGTGTTGGAAGTGCTCGGTAGGACAGAGCCCCAAACAAGGAGCGTCTGATCGGGGATGTGTTTGAGAATCTTCTCCTGCAGCCGCATGAAGGCAGAAGAGCCTTCTCCGTATGTGATTGATATATGGACCCCGAAGATCCCCATAAGGCAGTAGGCCTCATCTTCTTTCCTGCTTGTGATACGAGACGAAGCCCATCGCAGCCGCTCTGCCATGCTGACCTGGTTGAGGGCGCGTTCCATGGTGAGGACGGTGTGTGGAATCCCAGTGATGGATGTGACGAGGGATGAAAGAGTGCGCTTCGACCCTAGACACTCCCATGTGCTGGAGAGGAAGATAACTATTCCGGGAGCAAGGAGCTCTTGTAGAGTCCACCCACGGGTGAACCACCTACTTGTTCGGAACTCGAGCTCCCACTCTTGGGAGGGAGGACGACTGGGATTGGATACATCCGGAAGATAGGCGTAGCAAACGACTGCGTGTCCGTACCAGTTGTACATCGAGTTGAGAGCTTCCGACAATTCGGCAGAACTACTCTTGTCAATGCAACAGGTATCTGCCCAGGCAAACTCATACCCTTCTGCTAGTGCCAGATCACAGAAAGAACGGATCTTATCGGAAAGAAGAGGGAGCACCGGGACACCATCATCAGGAAAAACTGCATCTGCTAAAGAGGGATAATCAGCACTAATGAGCCAGATTAGGGCGTTAGTCTCGTTAGCTTAGTCCCAGCTAACGAGCAGCCAATAGACACACATTATCATTGTAAGCGCGCTACGCTGAGGGACCAATATTGACGTGCTATCATCCCCTTATCCTCGTAATAATATACTCGTTATACGCGTTCGTGAATAACAATACCAAGGATTATGGCGCATCTGGGTGCATTGAGCACAGGAATAGCGACATGCGAGAGGAGCTTGAGCACACAATAGTGGTATGCGAGGAGAACAATAAATTGGTTGTACTCTCGACTGCTACGGTACGACATGACACAACTACCATGGCAAGGGGATACAGATCTTCACGATAACCCTAGGGTCCCGCAGATATGGGTATACATGCAGGCAGCGGCAGGGGGAGGCGGGGAGGCACAGGGAGGACACAGAAACGGCGAGACGGCGCTGCCACTATATCATGATATCGACCTATATGCCAACATCAATGACGTGTATTAGTAGAGGATTGATAGCTATAGGAGTGAGGGGCTCAAAAGAAAGGGGGTGCTTCTATGTGAATTGTATTATGTGAGTCTGGGGCGACAGCGCTTAGACGATGTACTCACTAGATGATGCGAGATATTACATGATCAGTAAGTGTAAGATATAGGGAGGAAGAAAGGCTGCGGACTGAGATGTGAAATGAGGGTATACTAGTGTTGAGCTGGAGTAATTAGTCGATGTCCATGTTGTCGAAGTCTACGTGAGCGAGAGCATCGGTGGCCGCGTTCGTCGGAGCTGCAGGTATGGCTGGGGCGGTGCCGCTGTTAGAAAACATCAGTAAGTTCAGCACGATGCAGCACAGAATGAATCCTCACCTGGCAGCGAGGAAGATCCGGTGCGTCATCTTGTGGTACCCACGCAGGTTCTTGTCTTTGATGCCCCGCAGGAGTGTGAGGTGCTCGTTATAGGCGTCTGCATAGGCATCTGCCGAGAAGGAGCTGGGCTTGTGCGTCCCAGACTTCCACTCGGTCAGAGCAGCATGGATCTGCAATGCATGAGGACAAAAAAAGGGGAATACATGGGGGGTGGCATACCGCAGCACCAATTAGAGCGAGCATCGGCATCGGGATCTCCTTCTCGTTGACCTGCGGGCTTTCGTGGATGGAAGACGTGAACTGCAAAGGATTGCGTATGGCGATCGCACTGGGTCCTGTCCAAGCAATGTGACGGGCCAATGCGGTCACGATGGAGCCGCCGTAAGGCTGCACCCAAGTAACCGACTGCTTCTTGGTCTGAATATCAACAATCAGTGGACTATTGCACAGCGACTCCGAGCCACACAAGGACTTGAAGAATTTGTGGAAATGACGACACCAAGCTCTAGGAGCGCCGTGCAAACTGTCTGCGCAGGAGATGAAGAAGGGAACACGCACATCATAGATACAAGGGTATACATATGCCATGTGGTCAAAAAGGAACTCCACCTTAGCCTCGCACTCTCCCTGAACCAGGCCAAACTGTGGGACAACGTGTGTTTCGGCACACTTCTTCATTTGGCCACGGAAGGTGCTGATGCGCTGGCGCGGCTGTGATGAATGAATGGTTTTTCAGCGTCGCTGGCAGGGAGATACCACATGATATTACATACAATGGCTGAAAGCGCGTGCGTGAACTCTTGATCCTTTTGCAGGCGCTGCCGAAGACCGGGAAATCCGAGCTCGCCAGCAGAGTTGATCAGGGCGTCGGAGACGAAGCGGGTGCGGCCCATGGTGTCGGGGAAGGCATGGATGAACACGATGAACGCCTCGATTTCTCCGCGCGAGTGTCGGATGGTCTCCCGGATGTCGTCGTGCTGACGTTGAAGCGCTAGGGCCGCACCAGGTGTGGGGGCGACTATCTTGTACTCGTCAGCCTCCAGTCCCATCCGAGGGTCCATCAATGGAGCCGCGACAGGGCTCTCTTGAGCGAGGGAAGGCGTCGCTTCGCTGGTGACAGCAGGACGTTGATGGCGACGGGAGGTACTGGCTTTGGACGGCGCGGCTGAGGACAGCAAAGGTGAGAGTCAAGAGTAGTTTGACATGAAAAAAACATACGTTGGGTCTTGGCGGACACAGGAAGAGATGAGGGGGGTGGTGGTGCTTCACTTGCTGGGATGCCGAGGCTGGCCAGCGTCTGAAGGTAGACATTGTATGCCATCACGGCGGCTTGGGACGGGGCATCTTTCCATACAGGCTCCTAGATGTGCAGAAGTTAGTACTAGTTCTTGAAGACAGGCCCGCACAGGAGAACAACGGGGAAGAACCGATCAAGTCCAGGGTGTCCTCTCGCAGCAGACGCATCGTGAAGAAATCGTATCAAGAGTCTGCTAGTAAGGACGAGCCGCTCGACGTGATCTCTCCGAAGGGGAAGAGCAAACGGTTCTATGGGCGATGGGCATGAGTGATGATGGTGATGAGCCCACAGGATGCCATCCTGTGTCGCACGCGTGGTTTCATCCTGCGCTCGTTGTACAGCTGCTCGGCGGGCCCAAAAACTGAACAGTCCGCTCGAACCGGAAGTCATCGCGAAGCGCACGAAAAGACATCTTGAGGAGCTTGAGGTGCGTGATGGCACCTTGACCTTACAAGTTTTCGCGCCGCAGGGTCCCCGCTCACGATGACGCTGGTTGCTACCTGCGACGGTGCACTCCTCACGTCGTGCAGCGCTCCAACCACTCCGAGCCGGCCGGTGCTAGTGTGGCAACAGGCGGCGAGGCTGAGGACGACGACGTGGGCGTTGCGCCCGGCGGGCGGACGACAAAAGGCTGAGCGCGCCAGGCGACGATATCGGACAAGCAGCAGTGTGAACAAATTGGCACCAAGAGGCCCAGAAAGGCCACGATGAACGTCCGCACCGCCATCCTCTGTCGCCATGAGATGGACGGTCGCTCGACGTCATCTCTCCAAAGGGGAAGAGCAAAGGGTTTTATCGACCGATGGGCGTGAGTGACCATGATGACGACAGGATGCCATCCTCGGTGTCGCACTCGTGGTCGCCCCGAGACGGACAGTTGGATGGCGAGGGACAGCGATGATAGGCAGTCAAAGGGCGGTCGGTACCCTACACGCGGCACAACGAGACACTGAGCAGATGTTTGGGCCAACGTGTGTCAATCCCATGTTCGCACAACTGCAGCCGGTCGCCAGGCCAAGCGTCGTCTTCACGCCTGACGCGCAAAAACTCGTACTCTCAGGCTCGCCGCACCCACTCCAGTACCCGAAACAACGATGATGACGGGGAAAGAAGGGCTCAATGTACGCAGACGAATGGGAAACTCACCTCGAGCTGCTGCTTGGCTGTCTTCTTGCCGGTAGCTTGCTGGGGGGTGAGGTTGAGGTATGAAGGCGTCAGCGAGCATGCCGTGACATGTGTGGACGGGCGCAAACCTTGTTCTTCGGCTTCCCAGGGGCGCCCACAATGGGCAGTACAAGGTCTGCCACGTCGACTTCCTCCTCCCCCATCCCCACCGTATACTCCTCGCTCGGAAGCTCAGTCCCGTCGGCCTCCGGATTGAACTCAGAGCCCGAGTCGCTGGTTTCAACGAAATACTTGGGCGACACGCGACGTGTACTTGACCTTGCCGGCACGAGTCGCGTATTTTCGTGGGACTCGTTGCCACCAGCGGTGAGTGTTTCGCTCGGCTGTTTCTTCGACTTCGACATCTCATACCACACAGGTATCTAGAGGGGAAACAATGGAGGTGAGTGGTTATTCACCACCTCAACCAATCAAATGACACTGAACGCACTTCAGCGACCAGACGGGCTGCAAGCTTGTGCGCGTCGTCGCACTCCGACTCCTCTCCAGAGTCGGACTGAGCTTCGTCGTCTTGGCCCAGCTCCTGCTCTTGCGTGAGGGCCGAGGGCTCATCATCACGGTCAGATTGTTCAGCCTCATCATCGTCTGCCACATCTTCCACACTCATACTGCCCACAGGATCTGTAATAATTGTCGTTCCGCCGATGTTTGCCATGCCCGTGACTGTGAGTACTCGATCAGTCTCTTGTAGTACATTTCAGCTGAATCGCGTTGTGATAGGCTTACGTTGCAAGGCATGAGCTTCTTGACCGCGCGTACTAGTCCTCCGACCCGGTGCGTTTGTGGTCGCTGCGTTGTCGCGCTTGGCACTGACTGTCAGTTGCAGGTTGCATCGCATTGGTCGCGTCAGTGATGAGGTGGTTTAAGAAGGTCAGAAGGGGATGCTTTCATGAGCCATGGCCGTCTCGCTTACCTGTTGCTAGCTTCTTTGTCTTCTTTGCTGGCGGAGCTTTGATGGACGTCAGGGGCACATCCTCATTTACGTCGGCGCCGGCCCTGATGAGGGACTCGGAGTCAGAGTGTACTCGCTTGCGACTACTCTTTGCCCTGCCAACGACGTTGGGAGCTGACGAGGTACTTCAGTATCGCTAAGTATTAGTAACAACTCGGACTCACCCTTGGTGGTGTAGGACAGGTTCTCAACATCTGCGCTGCCTGCCTTGGACGTCTCGACAGGCTGGCGTAATGTGGATCTGGCTACGAGTGCGGTTGCTAAGCCAGCGGTGGGTTAGCTTATTCATGTGTCATTTGAATTCACGCACCTGCGATGCTGACGTTTGCCTCTGCTTCAGCAACCTTCCGGCGAGGACGAGGCTTTGGACCCTGAGGTGCAGTAGGGGGCATGCCTCCGTCTACCGGAGACGCGGCACCGAGCATTGTCTCGGGAGATGACTGCTGTGGCATGGCCCCCTTCTTTTTGCTCTTTGAACGAGATGCGCGGTCTGACATCGATAGCTAGGTAGAGGAACGTGAAAACAAAAGGAGTGGCGTGTGCGAGTTAGAAAGTTGTGGGAGAAGCAGTAAAGAATGGTAAGAAAAAATTCCACGTCGTCCAAGATGGCAACGCGGTTTGTGGCTGACTCTGAAAACAGGCGATGGGCAGAGTCTGAATTTCCTGTTTAGGTCCGCTGGTGGCTGACGATGGACATCAAAGCGCATCCCAGGCTGTGTCCCAACCATCGAGGGTCAAGTCTTAGCGCATTTCGCATGCATTCTTAGCTACTTTCACATCATCCTGTACACTGTCATTGCTATCTATGGCTTCCTCACGTACAGCACTAGCGACTGAGAAATGCACAGGATGTCGCAAATGGTTCAGTCCTTCCGGACTGTCAAAACATCTTGCACAAACCCAGAAGCCCGCCTGTGCTGCAATTCGGGTGTCTCACCTCTATGAGTCTTCTCCACCTCCTAGCCCACCTTTCGACGCCACTTCCCCTGTTCCCGTTCAAATTCCTCAAATCGAGGATGTCGACATGGATGCTGAACCAATCCCTTTTGAAGGTGATTTCTTCGGAGACTACGACATGCACTATTTCGAGGACGAGGACGAGGACGAGGACGAGGACGAGGACGAGGACGAGGACGAGGATGGCCTAGGATCATTGGTCAGTGATGAAGAAACTGACGAGGAGCTGAATGGGGTGGGATGGGAGCCGGAACCTCGCACATTACACCCTAACAGCGTAACCCCACACCAACTGTCTTCAACTGCGCCTCAGGCGACACCTCCTATCGCTTCTGGGGTAAGTGACAGCTGTTCAACTCTCTTGAAAGCTTACTGACGGATTCATGACTGCATGTTGTTGTGCCTTTTCTCCATCTCTGCAGGAACGGAGGGACATCGAGAATGCTGCGCGCCGCAAGACATTCGTTGTTCCCTTTCCGATCGCGACCGCAGGTGCCCCGATTCTGCAATCTGACAGAACTGGACCCTCCGATTTATGCCACACAGCTCACGAGAGCTATCGCGCGGTCGTCGAGGATCCAAACAACCCTAACCCCTATGCTCCGTTCGCCTCAGAGCGGGATTGGAAGGTTGGGATGTGGGCGAAGACGCGCGGACCTGGTTCCACCGCATTTACTGAGCTGCTTGCCATAGAAGAGGTCTGTGCCTTTCTTATCTGTATTCTGGTTTGTTTCGCTGAAGTGCTAAGCCAGGTTGCCCAGCGGCTTGCTTTGTCTTACAAGCACACCCGAGGCCTCGATCAAATCATCGACAAGCAGCTCCCACCCGCACGGCCTCGATTCGAGCGCTACGAGATTGTTGTTGCTGGGGAGGCGTTCGAGGTGTTCTTCCGTGATGTGCTACAGTGTGTGGAGGCGCTCTATGGAGACCCGGACTTCATCGGCCTCCTCCTTCTTGTTCCCGAGCGCCATTACACCGACAGCAATAAGACCAGTAGGGTCTACTTCGACATGAATACAGGACAATGGTGGTGGGCTACCCAGGTATGTAAACCGACAAACTACCTTGTAACATTTTGGCTAATCGCCTTATATCGGCCTGCAGAAACAGTTGGAGAAGGACAAACCGGGTGCCACCGTGATCCCCATCATCATTTCATCCGACAAGACGCAGCTTACCCTTATTGGGAACAAGTCCGCGTATCCCGTCTATATGACACTAGGCAACCTCCCCAAGGATATCCGCTGCAAGCCATCTCGTCGTGGCCAGATTCTTCTAGCGTACCTCCCAACTTCTCGTCTACAGCACATCAAGAACAAGGCTGCACGTCGTCGCACCCTCGCAAACTTGTTTCACGCTTGTATGGGCCGTGTCCTTGCGCCTCTCGCTTCTGCTAGCGTAACAGGAATGAAGCTGGCAAGTGGGGATGGTCTAGTCCGTCGTGGTCACCCCATTCTTGCAACGTATGTTGGGGACTACCCTGAGCAGCTTCTTGTCACCGGTTGCAAGACGGGGGAGTGTCCCAAGTGTCCTATTGACCGGAATGATGTTGGCGAGTCCACAGACACATCCCGGCCCCTTCGCGACCTAGACAAAATCCTTCGTGCGATATCTGCGATCGACGAGGGTCCCCGGGCCTTTACACGTGCATGTGCCGAAGCTGGTATCAAACCCATCTGTCGTCCCTTTTGGGCGGATTTGCCTTACACAGATATCTACCTTGCAATTACTCCTGACGTTTTGCATCAGCTCTATCAGGGAGTTCTAAAGCACCTTGTTTCCTGGCTCCACGCCGCGTTCGGAACGGAGGAGATTGATGCACGCTGCCGCCGTATGCCTCTGAATCACAACCTTCGACACTTTGGCAAAGGCATCTCAACGATGTCGCGCATCACTGGGAAGGAGCACCAGGACATTGGTCGCATCTTGCTAGGCCTTGTTGTAGGCCTGGAGCTGCCGGACGGACGGTCTGCGTTGCGCCTTGTTCGTGCTACATGGGCAGTACTCAATTTTCTCTACTATGCGCAGTATAGCACTCACACAACTGAAACTCTCCGCCTCCTAGATGAGACACTGGTCGTTTTTCATGACAACAAGGGGATTTTCGTCGAATTAGGCATCCGCACTCACTTCCACCTCCCCAAACTCCATTCTCTTGACCACTATCGTCGCAGCATTGAACTTTTCGGCACCACAGACAACTACGACACACAGTACTCCGAACGGCTTCACATCGACTTTACCAAGGATGCGTACCGTGCCACCAACCACAAGGATGAGTTCGCACAAATGACTATCTGGCTTGAACGTAAGGAGAAGATGCAGCGTCACGAGCGGTATGTCCAATGGTGTCTCACACAGACAGGCTCAAGTGGTATGTCATCTCTCCTCAATTCTTTGCAGACACTTCCTTTCACATTTCTACAAACAGCACATCCTGCCGCAGATATAGGCACCAATATCCCATCGTCGTCAGCGCCTCCCGCTCAGACACCCATATCGGACACTCCGCCACATGTCGCTCAGTCTAGTGCTCTGCCCACATCGCATGCTGAGCCTACCCTGCCTACTGCTACCCAGACCCAGCACTGCAGTGGCTGTCCACGCATCACAGCTGACCAAGGCCCAAACCGCATCAAAATGACGCGGTACCCTTCCGTTCGCGCTGTGAAGATTACCTCAATTCCTACCGACTATGGTGCACAATTTTTCCGCGACGCCCTCACCCGATTCATTGCCCAACGCAACTGTCCAGAATTCACCCCTCAGCAAATAGAGCGCGAGTCGGCGCGTGTATTCTTGCCATTTCAGGCGATTCCAACATATCACAAGATCAAGTTCTGGGTCCCTGACCCCCACATCTGTGCAGCCCCTGGCACGCAGATCTGTGACGTCATTCATGTGCGGCCGGCGCACAAGGGTAAGTATGGCGACATGCTTCCTGGTCGCTTTGACACTGCACTCGTGCGCGACACCAGGGCAAACGCACAGCATGGCATTCATGGTTTGTGATTACTCAAATAACTAGTTCAACTCTTGTCTTACACTAGTGAAAGGGTTGCAAGTCGCGCAAGTCCGTATCGTCTTCAAGATTCCCAAAAAGGCAGTCCCACTCCTGTTTCCGAAGCTCAGCGAGGAAGCGCGCCCTTATGGCCACCTCGCATATGTTGAGTGGTTCAGCCCCTTCACCCATCCTGAGCCTGATCACTGCATGTACCAGGTTTCCCGTGATCTCGGAGGAGGAGGAGAGCGCACAGGTAGTATCATTGCGGTTGACGACCTCGAGAGGAGCTGTCACCTCTTTCCAGATTTTGGTCCCATCGCTCCCCGTGAATGGACAAGTTCGACCGTCTTAGATCTATGCCCATCATTTTATGTAAACCCATATGTAGACCGTCATATGTTCAAGCTTATATTCTAATTGAAGCTTATCTTGGAGCTCTCATGGTGTTGCGCGCACGGTGCACGCTGATTGGATTTGTTACATGAATCGCCGCTAGAAACCAGTAAGCGCATCATCGTCTGCCTTCTACCATGTTTGAGCTCGAGCTCATCACATTCGAGCGCGCCCTCGCAACACAGACCATCTGCAAGTCGGGCTCGGGATGGATCCGCAGTCGCGCCAGCCATTAGAGGTAGCAAAGAGCGGATTAGTGCACATTATCGAGGACCTCGCTAATTTATCCATAATTCGCAGATGGGGTTTTTCCTGATGATCGCCGGCCTCGCGATGAATACGACAGACATCCTGGTAGGTCTGCTCTGGAACATGGTTCGGATCGTCTTCTTTCGACCACACATGCGAGAGGACAGCATAGCGGACTGTGCGAGGATCGTCAAACCAGCGAAACCGTCCTGTCCTTGTTTCAATCAGGCGCATGTTAAATGACTATCCTCCATTAGGTCTGAACAAGCTCGAACGCAAATACAATCTCACTGTGTAGTTTTCCTGACAAGAAATGTCGCCTAGACGATTATAACTTCTGATGAATTGGCTGAGTAAATACAAGCATAAGCTAATGCGCATCAGTAAGGGAATGTCCACCCACCGGAAACGTGGTCTACAAGGATGAGATGGTGAGAAGAGATCGATGCACGACGCCTGCACTATATATACATATATCTATGAGCACAGTGGTACACGTGATCCTGAAATTTTCGATCTTGACAGGCTTCTGTGGCACACGAATGGACGAAGGCATCGCCCGGTGGTGTTACGCCGGACAGCAGCCGCTATGCACGGCCTGAGGGAAGATAGCCGGTCAAGCTTTGAACAGTAAAGGCCCCGAGCCGCGATACCGGGGCAGGTATGAGAAGAACTCAGGAACTTGGGTGGAATTGATTTAGCCTGCAGGCTCTGTCGCGGAAGCATTAGTTAGCATTCATGAGCTTATGTGAACTTCGAAGCTGTGCGTCACCCGATTGTCATGGACCTAAATCCGGCCTCTCGCCGGATTTGCTCAACTTCCTGGCCCCTTATTACAGTGGGTCGCTGCAAGTCTGGTTGCACGGTGTAAGAAAGCCGAGCCTAGCAATGCGAGATATGCGAAACTTGGTGTCACGCTCCTGAGATACACAGTCTGCCGAAATAGTGCCACACCGCCGAATGCAATGGGCGGCCGCAGTGCTCCTAGTAAGACTCTCAGAGATACAGCTCTATAGTGCCAATCTACTCACAGGTTTTGTGGTATCCAGCACACTCCGCGCTCAAACCTTAGTAGGCACAGATGCAGCGCGGATGTGGCGGGTCGCATCGACGACGCCATGTTGGCGAACGGCAAGGGAACATCAGGCTAGTGATAATATGACGAGTTAATTCGAGAAGCGACCAGACACCACCATCTCGTGTTGACATTATTGGGAACACGGAAGCTGTGAAGATCCGGAGTGAGGGAGTTTACTCGCGCTTTCATTGGCATCGAGGGGGATCTGGTGGACGGCCCAGATAAATCAATACAGCACACACGTAGTTGGATGAGGTGGTGAATTACGACAAACCTACACAATGTCTATCAGACAGACAATGGTTCATGGCTTCCTGCGGAGCCTCGGGACTGACAGACGGTAAAACCTCTCCCCAACGTACTACTCCGGAGGCGTGTTGATGAGCTCTACGTACTTCGATGCGGTGCCGAGCTCATCGCTAAACACGTCATCTGGTCGTAAGCCGCCATCAGGTAGTGGCTATGATGAGGCTGACCAGGCTCGGTAACCGTCGTATCCTGAACAGGTTTTGGTACAGCTGGCCTCCCTCTGGCCCGACGACGCCCCGCGCTACACCCTCCCCGCGATCTTCGATTCATTCACGGATACGCCAATAGCGAAATCCATCACGATCACACGGTACCTCGACGCCCAGTACCCGCACACCCCGCGCGTCATTCCGGAGGGCACGGAGGGCTCCCACGAAGTGTTCCTCGTCACGCTCGACGCAGTGACGTTCCCCGCGCTGCGGTACCTCGCGATACCCACGTCGTGGGCGCGCATAGACGATGAGGCGGCTGAGGCAAAGCCCAAGTGAGATAGGGAGCACCAGGTAGGGGGGACGATGGAGGAGTTGACGGTGGTCTCATTCGTTGAAGACTGTGGGAGAGAAAAGCTCAGGGGCACCCCTATGCAAAGTCCCTTGGTGACGTCCTTTCCAGGATGTGGATATCCAGGATCTCGTCATGCTGGCTTGTCGAAGGCTTGTCATCGATATCGACAATCCCGAGTGGTCGCGGTATTGAGCGAGCGGATATAGTCTACTCAACTGGCGAACATTGCGGGACTCGAAACTGCAGAGCTTCCTTCAGCCGGTCCGGCGCTTTGCCGATCTCTGTCCAGAGGCTGACAGCTCCAAGGAAGGGTACCAGCGAGGAGATGCACGATAGCGTACACATGAGATCTTAGGTGCTACGAGATAAAAAAAAAAAACCTGCAAAACACTGTTAACACCAGGAGTTGAGGCGTCATGACTCGCAACACACACGCTCACCATGGCCGGCGAGAACACGCACGCTGACACTGCGCAATGTCCCACAACCAGGAGTCTTGGTATCTGAGAGTTGCTGAGGTGCGGCCGTGACTGTCTGAAGTCAATCAAGCGGAGGCGTCGACTGTTGGTCCCCCTACCGAGGACAACTTCGTGGGCTTGATGTCGCAAGCTCTATTCCCTTCTAACGAACACGTTTAAGAATACCAACTACCAACATTATGAGCGATGAGAGCTCCTCATGGTTCAGCTGCACCATCCGAGATACGTGAGCGGCGAGACTCTGCTGGTCGAGATTGCCTTCACGGAAGGCGAGGTCGAGATTGCGAATCAGGCGCTCCCTTGCCCGATATTTGAAATCTCAATATGGGTAGACGACTCACCACAAGTCCCATTACTGATCATACTGCTATAGCGCGACCGCACACAATTGATACACAGAAGGAAGAGAGTTGAGATTTTCAGCCCAGAATGTGCGGGCGGATGAAGTCAGGATAGGACGACCCAGAGAACGGCAGGGCTAGTGGCAGGCGTACCCCCCCTTCTCGGTGAGCTCATTATTCTAAAGAATCGGAGAGCAGGCAGAGACAGCAAGTTCAGTTCAGTGAGGCATGGAAGGTACCCAGAATGACCGGAGGGGCAATGGGAAGGTCGTCGACATCAGCAAAGAGGATTGGCCACCGACATCGGCGTCCTGACACTTGAGCTTGCTCCTTGGCAGTAGGCGCGTCCCGTCCGGATCCACTGCCACGGTGACCTGGTGTCACTCGTCGGCAACGTTGCCCTCCTCTCCTCCGCACCATCTTGAACGTGATGCTGTCAAGCACATTACTTTTAGCCAATATCCCCGACTTCAAGGCGGTGATACATCTACGCCCCATCGGACAATCAATCCTGTTCTCCTACTCATGACTTCTACCCCGAGCGAGGAGCTCACTACGGAGATGTTTGGCAATAGTAGAGCAAGTAAGTACTTGTACCATGTGCTAATTATACTGATCACTTCCTTCTCCTCAGTCGCATCACCTGGATATTCATCACCTTCAGTTCCGGTTTCGCAACACTCAGAAGGGAGGGCCAGGTGCAGCAGAGGCTTTTGCGGGACCGCTGTCTCCAATACATGGCACCTTGCATGTATCGCTACGTAATTTATTCTGCTGGATCGTTCTGCCGCTTCAGCTCCGCCCGTTGGTCCCTCAGAGATTGTTACTCGTGTTGTTCGTCTGTATGTACACCTATATGACCGCAGCCTGACGAGGTTGGTCTTAAACACACCTTTGTGCATCACATGTTATCTCCGTCAAGATACCATCTACCATCTATCTTGACTAATATGAATGCGCCAGTCTCTAAGTGAAGGGGACAGACGGGAGTGGCCATCGCTCGATAGATCAACGAAGGTGACGATGCAAAGTGATCGCAATACGCATTACACGGTCGAGTTGGTCGGCTCCGTCCCAACAGCATTCAGTCAAAGGCACCAGCAAAAGTTGGCTCATCAGAACGATAAGAGAATGTTACTTTTACATTGTGTATAGCTACAACAATTGTTTGTTCGCTAATAGATCTATCCTACATGGTTACTGAAAGTCCGACTGGTTCTATTTGAATTCAACCCATCACGCTCGCCAGGAGTGCCATGCGGATCTAACAAACAGACTATCAGACCACTGTCAACAAAGGTGGATTTGGAAAACACTCACGAAGAGGCCATAACGCATTTGCCGGAAATACACAGCACGGCGAGAATCGAAGTCGACATCAGGGTCAATTTCTGGGCGGTATTGTCAACAACCCCCTCCTACGCTCAAACCAGAACCTGGCTTACCATTGACGCGCGGCAACGGGTGCATGACAATCATTTCCTCCTTCGCCCGTGATAGAAGCGCATGGTCCACGCGGTAGGCATCCTTGACGGCGTTGAACTCCGACTCGGACTTGAACCGCTCCTTCTGCATTCTTGTGACGTAGAGAACGTCTGTGTCTCCGAGGACTTCCTCCAAGGACTCGCATTGGTAAACCGGTATACCTGCCTTGCGCGCCGCGGACACTACACTCGCAGGCATTGCGAGTGAAGGAGGGGCAACAAAGTTCAATCGCACCGAATACAACGAGAGGAGGGTGACGAGACTGTGGACCGTCCGTCCATTCTTGAGATCTCCAAGCATGGTGATTGTGCGCCCGTTGACTGTCCCAAGCTCAGAACGGATGGTATAGACGTCCAATAGAGCCTGTTACAAGTACATGATGAGCTCCACACACCCGTTGATATGCAATGCATCATTCCGTACCTGGGTCGGATGCTCTCCGATACCGTCTCCAGCATTCAAGATCGGGACAGGAGAGAACTTCGCTGCGAGCTGCGAGCTGCCAATGTCGGGGTGCCGGATCACAATGGCGTCAGCGTAGCAGCCCAGAGTACGGATCGTGTCAGGTAAGGTCTCGCCCTTAAGAACGGACGAGGAGTCGACGTGGACGTTAACGACTTCTCCACCGCAGCGCTTCATGGCCGTATCGAACGACGATGACGTCCGCGTAGAGGGTTCATAAAAGAGCGTCGCGAGTACCTTGCCCTTGAGGACGTCGAGCGTACCGTTTCTCTCGACCTGTAGCTGCATCTCGTGCGCGAGCGTGAACAGATCGTGTACATCGCGATGACTGAACTGCTTGACAGTGAGAATGTGGCGGCGATTGAAGGCGGGGTGTGGCAGAAGATGATTGAAAATCTGTGTGTTGGACATAGGGCCCTGAACCGGTGCCAGAGCGGTCGAGGACAGGGTGGTAGACTGCGCAACGAGCTGCTGTGTCTGTGCGGATGCATCGGCAGAAGACCGCGGCGCGAAACTCGAGACTTCCGGTTTTGCGCCTGAGATTGACCCTCTCCTCTCGATAGGAGCGTGACTGATCACAGCCGCGGAGATGTCCTTGCCCAAAGGTGCGCTCGACAAGACTCCGTCGAGGTAGGCGGTCTGGCCGTGGATCTGAACGCGATGGACGGAACCGTTGACGACGGTGCCTTCGAGTGGAGACCACGCATGCGAACGCCTGTGGAACTGGTACTTACGACCGACGACAATTTCAACGTTGGCGTGGCTTTGGTCAGGAAGGGCGAAGATGCGAAGAGGGTTATCGTGCAGTCGTATACAGATATCATCAAGGGTAAGGCGACCTGACGCGACCGCCCCAAGGAGCAACGGAAGCGTCTCCTCAATACCCGATGTCGCAGAGGCTTCCTTCCCGAGCTGAGTTGCAAGCTCATAGGGAACACGGCCGACAGAGAAGACGTCAATGGACTCGAGGTTGTTCCAGAGGTACTGTTGATCCTCGGCGGTGGGTAGGCAGGTCACCCCAGGGAACTGCTCCCTCGTGAAGAACAGGGCGTACACAGAAACGTCGCAGGTGACGTTCAGCTTCTTGCCCTTGCTGAGCGAGATCAGCAACATGTCTTCTTTGGTTTGCACATTCGTCACGTGAAGGGACTTGTTATGAAGGTCGGCCAAGAGGAGGATCGGAGCGAGATTAGCACCACGCGCGTCGGTGACTATAGGCTTCTCGAACGGCCACGTCGCAAAGTGGGTGGCCGCGGCGGTGATCTGGCTGTCTGGCTCTCCGTACCGGAAGCGTAGGAAGAGCGACTTGACGTCGGCTTCAAGTTCGTCATCCAGTGCGCCGGCATTGGCAGGGGTCGCGGTGATGCTCATCGCATAGTTGCAGTATGCCGAGCCAGCTATATTGCTGGCTGCCTTATCGAGACTCGCCCTATCCGTGATCCTCGTCTCGAGACCGACAGGGAGAATGAGCGAAGTGACGAAGCCTCCGCTGATAGAGGCCTTCGTCGCGTTGGCAAAGTCTTCACCCGCCATAGTGAGATCAGGGACAAAGCTGGCGATGTTGACCAGACCAGGGAAGGTGTGCGTGTCGTGGGAGGTCTTGAAATCGACCGGCGAGACCTCAAGAGGCATCTTACGAACAAGTGCCTCAAAGAGCAGCTTCGCGATCTTGACGTTAGTGATAAGGGGAACAGCAAAGTCGACAGCCATACGACGGGTACGATAACCCTTGCTAGCATAGCTCGCAGGGCGCCTGTAGTGGTTCTTCGACGGCAAGTTGATGTACATGTCGATGAGGTTGTTGGCGAGATGTTGCGTGAGGGAGTACTCGGACTTCTGATCGCTGTCCTCGTTCAGGATCTCCAGATACTGGAGAGCGGAGGGTTATATAGGCTATCGCTTATGAACCATCTCGTTGCGCTCACCTTGCACGGAACGTTGTGTTCGGTGAAGAAGTCTGCCGTACCCGACGTACCAAAGAGGTTGTAGCCAGCAGCATGCAACTTCTGAACAGCAGGCAAGATCTCGAGCTTCTCCTTGAAGCTGCCAATGGAGAACAGGATATTCTTCTTCGGCAAGACGATACCCGTGGAGATGAGCGCCTTGAGATAGGCCTCGTACTTGTCTCTCCCGAAGCAGGCCACCTCTCCCGTCGACGCCATCTCAACACCCAAGACAGGATCGGCGCCGGAAAGACGACTGAAGCTGAACTGCGGAACCTTGACACCAACGTAATCCGGGGGAAGAGGGACGTGGGGGTACGGCTCCACGGGAATGCTCAACATGACCTTCGTCGCCATCTCAATCGCGTCGATGCCGGTGACCTTCGAGACGAAAGGGAACGAGCGCGCCGCTCGGAGGTTGCACTCGATGACCTTGATCTCGTTGTTCTTTGCAATAAACTGGATGTTGAACGGACCCGTGACGTTAAGCGCATTACCGATCTTGTACGTCGCGTCCTCAATGCGGCGGACCGTTTCGGGATCAAGATCTTGAGGCGGGTGGATAAGGGTGGCGTCGCCCGAATGGACGCCAGCGTTCTCGACGTGCTCTGAGATGTAATGCATGATGACCTTTCCGTCCTTCGCGACCGCATCCATCTCGATCTCCTTTGCGCCCTCGATGTACTTCGTGATGACGACCGGGTGCTCGCGAGAAACAGCAGTGGCCTGAGAGAGGTAGCTGCTGAGGTCGTCTTGGCTGAAGACGACGTTCATCGCAGCACCGGAGAGCACGTAAGATGGTCGAACAAGCACCGGGTACCCAACCTTCTCGCAGAACGCATGCGCCTCCCCAAAGCTCGACAGCTCCTTCCAGAGCGGCTGGTCCACGCCGATCTCGTCCAGGAGGCGGGAGAACTTGAATCGGTTCTCCGCCGTGTCGATCATTTCGGGAGACGTGCCGTATATCTTGACGTTCTGACGATAGAGCGGGAGCGCGATGTTGTTCGGCGTCTGGCCACCCATAGAGATGATGACTCCCCGAGAGCGCTCGGTATCGTATATGTCGAGGATCGTCTCCAAGCTGATGTTCTCGAAGTACAACCGGTCGGCCTCGTCGTAGTCCGTACTAACGGTCTCCGGGTTATAGTTGACCATGACTGTCGGGAGGTCCTGATCCCGAAGCGTACGGATGGCACGGACGGCGCACCAGTCAAACTCGACAGACGAACCGATGCGGTACACACCGGAGCCGAGGACCATGACACCGCAGTCGTCGAAGGTGATGTCGTGCTCGACGGCGTTGTACGTAGTGTACAGGTAATTCGTGAATGCGGGGAACTCCGCTGCAACGGTATCGATCTGCTTGACGAAAGGCGCAACACCGTGCTCCTGACGCAGACGACGGACAGCGAGCTCCGTCGTACCCATGCAGGTAGCGATCTGGCGGTCAGAGAACCCAAGCTGCTTCGCTTGACGAAGTATATCCTCGTCAACGGAGTTGATGCTGGTTTGGCTGAAATTATCGCCGCTTAGAATATCTGTTCATTATGATATAAGCGGAAAACTCACTAGAGATGCTGTTCCATCTTGTGGATTGACTGCAACTTGGTCAGGAACCACTTGTCGATGTTCGTCATCTGCCAGATCTTCTCGACGCTGTATCCACGATGGAAGGCCGTCGCGATAGCAAAGATGCGCTTATCCGTCGGGTTCATCAGCTCCTCGTCGATATCCTCCACGAAGTCATTCTATATGATGTAATCCTTCAGCACGACGCGAGACAAGGACAAGAAGTGCTCGAAACCAACCTTCGCAAACCCGGAGAATTGGTCATCAATAGCCCGGATCGCCTTCTGTATCGTCTCCTGGAACGACCTCCCGATGCTCATCACCTCGCCCACGCTCTTCATGCTGCTGCTCAGCAGCCGGCTCACCCGGCTGAACTTCTTCAGGTCCCACCGCGGGATCTTCACCACAACGTAGTCCAAGCTCGGCTCGAAGCACGCCGACGTCACCTTCGTCACCGAGTTCTTGATTTCGTTCAGCGGGATCCCGAGCCCGAGCTTGGCCGCGATGAACGCCAGCGGGTACCCCGTCGCCTTAGACGCCAGCGCGGATGAGCGCGACAGACGGGCGTTGACCTAGTTGAACGAAACGATGCCAGATTAATGGCAGATGCGACGGGAACTAGGGGGAGATTTACCTCGATGATGCAGTACTCGCGAGACGTCGGGTTCAAGGCGTATTGAATGTTACATTCGCCCACGACGCCTAGGTGCCGAATAACGTTGATGGCGGTCGTCCGGAGCATGTTGTAGTCGGCGTCCGACAGCGTCTGCGAAGGCGCCACTACGATGGAATCCCCAGTGTGGATCCCAAGCGGATCGAAGTTCTGTACCGCAAGATCCACTGGAGGTCAGCAAGCACGAAGAAGGGAAGAGAAGTTATATGTGATCGCCCAAGACGACACGTACCTCCATATTACACACGGTAATGCAGTTGTCGCGGCAGTCGCGCACGACCTCATACTCGATCTCCTTCCAGCCCTTCATGCTCTTCTCCACCAGCACCTGCGGACTCGTCGCGAACGCTTTGCTGCACAGCGCCTTCAGCTGCTGCTCGTTCTGCGCGAAGCCCGACCCAAGCCCGCCCAGTGCGTACGCCGCGCGCACGATGACCGGGTACCCGATCGTGTTCGCAGCAGCGATCGCCTCCTCGACCGTCGTTGCCGTGCTCGACTGCGCACACCGCTCCCCGATCTCCTCCATCGCGCTTGCGAACAGCTGTCGGTCCTCAGTCATGATGATCGTGTCGATCGGCGTGCCCAGGACTTTGCACCCCAAGCTCTCGAACTCGTCCTTGAGCTTGATGCCGACGTTGAGCGCGGTCTGCCCGCCAAACGTGACGTAGATCCCGTCGGGCTGTTCGTACTTGATGATCTTGCGCACGAACTCCGGGGTGACGGGCAAGAAGTACACCTTGTCCGCAAGCCCGCGAGACGTTGCGATCGTCGCAATGTTCGGGTTCACGAGGATGGTGTAGATGCCCTCCTCCTTGAGCGCCTTGATTGCCTGCGAGCCCGAGTAGTCGAACTCCCCTGCCTGGCCGATAGAGAGGCCTCCAGAACCGAGGATGAGCACCTTCTGCACGTCCGCGCGAGGCACCCGCGCCTCGTTCTGCTCCTTGCTGCCCCCCGGCATCGAGATGGGCACGAGAGCGCCAGTGGTTGCACAATCAATGATGTTCTGGATGAACACCTCGAACAGGAACTCAGTGTCACGCGGCCCGGGAGTGGACTCGGGGTGGAACTGAACGGAGAAGAACGGCTTGTCGACACAGTAGATGCCCTCGTTGCTGCCGTCGTTCGCGTTCTGGAACAGCTCCCGCCACCCCTCGGGCAGCGACGCTGCCTCGACCTGATATCCGTGGTTCTGGCTCGTGATGTAGCATCGCCCGCTGAGCGCGTCCGTGCAGGGGATGTTGTGCCCGCGGTTGCCATACTTCATCTTCGACGTCTTTGCACCCGCCGCAAGGGCAAGTAGTTGGTGGCCCAGACAAATGCCGAAGATCGGCCTGTCGGCCTTTTCCATTGCGCGCGCGAGGCGTGCGATCGCGGGAGCGACCATCGTAGGGTCGCCGGGACCGTTCGAGATAAACAAGCCGTCGAACGGCTCCTCACTGTCCGCGAGGTAGTCGTAGTCCCAAGGTACAACCTTGAGCTCCACACCGCGGTGCGTGAAGCAGCGGATCTGGTTGAACTTCATACCGACGTCGACCGCGAGGACGCGGAGCGGGCGCGACCCCGTCGGGTGCATTTTGGGTTCTGTCACAGGCTTGAAGAGCCGCGGGGTCTTCGTCGACACAGCAGCGACGAGATTTTCTTGATTTGGGTCCGAGAACGGGATGTCGACATAATCCTCGCGCCAACGCGCGGAGGCAGCGGGAGTACCTGCCGGCGGGGACGGAGCGCGAGACAAGGGCACAGACGATGACGACGTCAGCGAGGCACGAGCGTCTGCTCTCCTCGCCAGGATCTTCCCAAGCATGGATCCCTTCTCCCGGATCCTTTTCGTCAGCGCGCGCGTGTCGACGCCGAAGATGGCGGGGACGCCGCTCTCCTTGAGCCATTGTCCTAGAGAGGAGCCTGCCAGGAAGTGGCTGTAGTCCTCAGAGTACGAGCCGACCACAAGCGCAGCGACATGAACACGTGAGGACTCGAATTCTTGTGGAATATCGTCCACCAAAGCCTCCTTGGGGCGAGGGGGTACTCCGTAGTTTCCAATGAGGGGGTACGTCAAAATGAGAATCTGACCTGCGTACGAGGGATCTGTGAGAGACTCGGTGTATCCAACCATACCTGTGCGGCGCAAGAGTGAGCTGGGCCAAGCAGGGGAGCGAGAGATGGAGCGGACCGGTCTGGAAGACACACTCTCCAGCGACGCTCTTGCCCTCTGCGCCGAAGCTGATCCCACGGAACACGGTTCCATCAGCGAGCTCGAGCACAGCATCTACCAGCTGGCTCTCATCATGTACCGACGTTGCAGCAATGGGGGCCGCCGGATAGCCGTTGTTGTAGTTTGTGGCCGAACGAGCGAGGACGGGCCGCACGACGTTTGCCTTGAGAGCGGGGTTGGACAGAGCCATTTTTGATAAAAGAATGGATTGGAATCGTGGTCGTGGGGTTTCGTATGATGATGCTGGTCTCTTCCTCTTCGCTCGCCCGTTGGGAGAATCGAGTCGAGTGAAGAGGAAGAGAAAAAGAACCAGCGTCTCGCTGCTCCTCAGAAAACGCACTCTGTCGTCACGTGTATCCAGATCCATCTCGATCAGAATCCGGAGATAAGCGCTTTCACCATTCAGAAATGCCTCCTCGACCGGCTGCTACTGAACGCCCGCAGTCAAGAGGATCCAGACCGCTCCATGATAGCATCTCCCGGTATCTCTTCACAGGAGCGCGTTGACGAAAGTGTATAGGTACAGCAAGCCAGCTCATTTGGAGCACGTTCATTGCCAGTCCCGCTGCTATGAGTCCTCAATTCGTCGTTCTCGCAAGGTGGGGTGCCCTGCCCGATGAGGTCAAATCGCCTCATAGTCTCCACTATTGCGTTTGTCGCCCCCACTGACTTCCACCATGGGCGACAGCCCCGAACGCTCAAGGAAATATACCACACACCTAACGCTTACAAGACCCGCGAACTTCCAAGCATAGCGTCAATTTCGGACCACGACGCTCCATAGTACATCGATCTACACCATCGCCCATGCCGTCGCTAGAGTGCTGAAACGCACGGTAAAGCGCTGTACACCACACTGGACGCGCAACCGAACACTCTCGGCGAAGACCTCTCCGAGTGCTATGAATGGTCGACACATAGCGTTCATGTACCTGCCCAGAGGCTTCATTACTTCCGACAGCCCAGGCACAGTGCATAACGAGCACATCCGCGATGTGAGGCACCGCGCACGACGTCCGTCCGATGCTTTGCTTCAGGCATGGACCCCAGAATAACCAGACGCTCTGTACTGCCCGGGCCTCCTTGCCAGCGACAGAGAGCTCCGACCGTTCTACCCGTCTGACCTATCCACGCCTACTCATGGTCAGGCTCCGTCAGCTCTTCCAGACATCCACGCGGGGAGAGGGCTTTCAAGTAGTCAAAGGGTCATGATATGCGCTACCCCCCTCTCACAGAGAGGACCACGTCTATCACGAGAACATAGCAACAGCGGAGCGAGTAGCGGTCCGTACACAGGCTGCTACTCGCGTCGCGTCGGAGCAGCCCGCAGCATCTGCTGATTCCAAAGGTGCGCTCACTACCAAAAGCTTATCAATTTTACGTACCGCACTGTCGAATCGCGGACGCATTCTCGGCTTCATCGTCTTGCAGCGACGTGTCTCTTGGACACTGGCAGAGCGAGAGCGCGCTCGAGGAGGGTCTGAGAGGAGAGAAGAAAAACGAGGAATATCCCATCCAACCTAGCTGGCTACATATGTGCGCACAGACGACGCCAATCCCGGTGTTGGCCCCAAAGCGGCAGGGATGTCCCAGGTCTGGCCAATGAGAAGGAGTACCAGAGGGAGTCCACACATCGTCTTCTGGACAAGTTTCGCGAAGAGGGCGCGATCGACAGGGTGACGCACACCATCCTCCCAGCGTCGGCGCGTTACTGAGAGCCCCTCACGGAACCTGCGTCCAGAATCGAAAAGGCTGAGAACAACGATCGTACAGTGTGGTTACACTTGGTTGTGCCTACGCCAGACGCACCTCATAGTACCCCACAACAGCATGGACGAGGAGTGGTGCTGTCGACAGTCTGCGCTAGAGGCCTAGTCTTCCCTCCATACGCACGACATGACACAGTTGCGGCCAGCCCGGAAAGCCCCTCTCAGACGCAGTCGTCCGTACAAGGAAACGGAGCAGGGATCTACTGGCAGCGCAGCGCTGTCGACGGCACGGAGCGCACTAACCTTCTCCACATAGGTGACTTGCTGCGCGCACCTTGAACGACTCTGCCACCGTCGATGGCGGCACTAGCTACACCGTCTGTGAGCTACAGACGGGAGCCTCGACGCCCGTCAGGAAGCGCGGCCGGAGGCCGACGACATGAGTGGCGCTGTTGGACAGGCGTTGACTATCGCGGGAAGTGCGGCAGATTTGCGAGAAGCTGTACATCCCTCCACAGTGGACGCGACGTCGTGTTTCGCCGAGAGCCTGGTGCTGGTGAAAACCGAATTCGAGTGTCCTGTCTCGCACGACAAAGAGATTCGTATTACCGATGGCGACTGGCCGCGACGATACGATGTACCTGGAGACAAAGTTAGTGCTAGTGACGCTAATCAAAGGGACTGACAGCGAAGCGTTAGAATGAGTCGGGGATGTATCCCTAAAGCAGCGACATACCAGCCAATTTCGTAAGAGCAACGTTCGTCCACGGGCTCGCGCCGACCGCAGCATCATAAACACAAAACTGAGCTCATGCATTTCCGCCCTTTTCTATCCTCCGAACGGGCGCCGCCAGCGCAGACAATTCATATCGCTCGCGTTTGTGAGTCCACATGGGCGATGCGCGAAGACAACCTGTCTGATATGACACAACTCTAGCTATCGGATGGTGCGACAAATCTTGGAAGACCTTACCGATCAGTCGACGCCCGACAGGATTTCGTACCCATCTATCGTGGCTCACGCTGCACATCGCACAGAACATACGGCGGTGCGAGTAGAGACGGACGTATGCAGGCGCGAGGCCATTTCGCCATCGGAGGACGACGTGAATCGAGGAGCGAACGTCGATTCTCCGAGTCGACGCGCGACGTGGGCCTCTCCACGATTGCACACCAAGTGGGGCCGCGGGACCGCGTTCAGATAGACTCGACCGAGACCGTACGGGCCGGGGGATATACGTGCATAGGGGCCGAGAACGTCGGCGGGACGTCTATCGTGCGCCGGGACTTCGGTTGGATCGGCGAAAGACACTTGAAAGATGGACACCCTGAGAGGCCGGACAATGAAGAGATTGAGTTCGTGCTAGAGCTTCTGGGAGGTATTTTACGCTCATGCCGGCATGAGAAGAGCCGTCAGATGGGCCTGCGAAAGAGCAGCCGGAGCCGACAGGAAGTCCTCTTCCTCTACTCGAACTCGGGAGCACGTCTGTGCGAGAGCAGGCAGCAGATCCAATGATGGTAGAACGAGAAGCGAGTGAGAGAGGGAGGGCAGGTGCGGCGCACTGCATCGAAGAGGCGTCCGTATGTGGCGTAGGACGTCGCAGATCTGAGATCGTGTCCGTGGCTTCATGGAAGCACACCGAGCGCTGGCCACCCTGCTGCTCCCAGCCTGGGATTTCGATGCTCGACCCTTGCTGTGGCAGCGTGAGCCTCTATCGCGGGTCTCGGAGCATCGCAGCTCCTTCTGTCTGCTCCGCATCCAGAAGACAATGCAGCCGCAGCGGCATATCTCCACTCTCTGTTCAGGATCTGCTTATATGGCCGCAATCTGCTTTCATGCACGCAACAGACGTCTCCTCTCCCGCGCTGCTGCCGCCTGCACACGACGCTTAGGTTGATTCATCATGGCGAGCGTCCCTCAAAACAGCAATGGCCAAGAACCAGCGACCCAGCGGCCGGCCTCCATCGCCGACTCTTCATCTGCACCGACAACAACCGCGCCTACGCAACCGGCTATTGAGTCCGCCCAACACGGGTCGAGTTCACTTGGCTTGCCTACGCCGGGCTCTCCTTCGCTTCCTCAGAGCCACGACCACGACCAGGCTGCAGCTATCCATCTTGTCTCTGGCAGCACTCCGCACCCTAGCCACGCGTATCCCATCGTGCAGCAGCCACCACAAGCGCAACGCCCCGCAAACGCACCGAGCATCGTGTGGTCGAGTAAACCTGGGCCAATACCATCCACCTCTCAGATCAACACCTCACCCCTCTCGATGTCTGCGCCACTCCCGCACAACGAGCAGCAGCAGCCAATCGCGTCTGGAATGCACCGGCCATCATCCGCGCCGCAGACCCCGAGCTCGCAGGACAACGCGAGCGCGAGCACGCGCTCTGTTCACAGTACCAACTCCGCGTCCGCACCTCCCAATAGTGCCAACGCTAGTGCGCCCACACCAGGCCCCGCCACAGCCACACCAGTCTCCCCGTCAGCTTTGCCGTCGCAACAGACCCAAGGCTACTTCCACGCCTCGGCTGCAGCAATCGCTGGTCCGTCCAGGCCACCGGCCCACGGGTCCATCCAGGAGTCGGCAGAGGAGCACGACGACGGACACGGAGCCGCAACATTCACGGGGTCGTCCGGACCCACCGTTCCGGCCCAAACGCAGTACCAACCCTACCCCGCAGCGCAGACGCCCCCGAACGCGCTCCCGAGCTCGGTTCCTGCCCCGCATGCGCGCGCGCTTAGCAGCAGCGGGAACACCGCAGGCATTGGCGCGGGCTACGGCGTCCAGAACGGCGGTGGTTATAACCCCTCGAATCAAGGCGGGAACGGAGGACAACGCTCGAGCCCGAATCGCCGCACGTCATCGCGTGCGGTCTCCTATAGCGACCAGCCCATGCGCGCGAGCGAGCGGTATCCCGTCCTCCCCATCGCCGGGAAGAACCTCCCGATGCCCCCGCCCGCTGTCATCTCCGGCAGCGGCGACATCGCTATGACTGCTGACGGTGGCCTGATGTCGCCCCGCTCTGAGCTCGACTATGCGGTGCCATATGTGCCGTACTCGAACGGCGGCGACGGCGGCAACAACGGAGGGATGGGTATGCAGGGGATGCCTGGGGGCGTGAATGCCGGGTCGGGGGCGTCGTATGGTAGCCGGCGCGGCAGCGGGTACCAGGGGAATGGCAACGGGGCGCACAGGCGGAGCATGTCGATGGCCGCGACGCTCACGGGCTCGAACGCGGGCGGGGAGAAGAGTGTGGAGCAGCGGATGCAGCCCACGCTCGACGCTGCGGAGAAGGAGATGGTGAGCGCGAGGCGAACTGGTGAGTCTCTCCCTTCGTCATCTTCTGTGTGTAGGTGTCGGGATACGATGCTGACCCCCCGACGCCGTCCCCGTCCTCGTTCGCAGCCAAATTACACGGGTGGGCGCTGAATTGTGCGATCGGCGCACAGGTGGTCCTGGGCGCGCTCACGACCGGAGTCGCCGCCGCCACTTCCGGAAAGCAGGTAAGCACGCGCACCCTCTCGATCGCCATGAGGCCACGTACTCACCATCCCCTCGTCCACCTCCCGACTTGCATCCACCCTCGCGCCGCAGACGTCGATCGCGACGTCGATCCTCGGCGGCATGTCGACACTCGCGGCGTCGTACCTCGCCAAGGCGCGCGGGTCGAACGAGCCCGAGGCGTCGACGATCCGCGCGCGCGAGCTCGAGTCGTATATCCGCGACCTGCAGGCGTTCGTGCTCGACCATGGCCACCTCGCGGGGCCGGCGGTCGGGCCGGAGCACGAGGCGATGATCGCGCGCTACCGGCGGCGGTTCGAGGAGATCATGGGCCACGGGCTCGAGGGCGTCGAGGACACGATGAAGGTCGTGAAGCAGAAGGACGAGATGAAGGCGATGGCGGTCAGCGCGCGCGAGAACAGCAAGGTGGAGAAGTCGATGGTGTGATGAGGTGAAGAGCCGGTGGGATCATGGAGTCGACGTGATCTCGGAAATTGGCCTTACTTACGGGTCGATGGGCCCGTGAGGACTCGATGCGTGCGCACTCGCCAAGCTTACCCGTATTTTCCCTGCCGCGAGGTAAACGCTGCGATGGGGCTGCGATACGGTGCGCTTGCAGTAATATCTGCTGTGATCACCACGCGCCGAGCGGCGAAGTCGCGAAGGTGGACGAAAGAAGGGAAGGTAATAATGCCGCGCAGTTATGATAACAAACGATACTTGACATTACCATATACGACGTCATTGAAAGGAGGCTCTCTGAAACTCCTCGCTAGTGCCAGGAAACCTAAATCAGAACGATCTCTATACCGAGGTCAGGAGGAACTCTACATGTGAGGCTACAATACGAACATACCTATACCGAGGTCAGGAGGCAAGTACTGTGGAACTCCGCATAGGTGTCCAGGTACGTAAGGAGAAGAGGGTTCCGAGTAGGGAGCGATCCAGAGATCCTTATAGCCATACGTGTAATACTAGCTTTGCATGATGTGCTCTACTGGTCTTGTGCTCTCCCTTCTCGTCGCTGCCTGCGTGCTGCGACTTCATTGATTGCTGAGCTCACTAAGTTGCCTACCACCTCGCACGGCAAGTGAGATAACGCGTTGCGCAGAAGAACTTCCCATAGCTGCCCGTAAAGCGCGTGCATCAAGTCCCATCCTAATGCTTAGCTGCTCTACCCCACACAGACCCATCCGGGTGACACCCCTCCAGGCGGCGGCAGAGGATTCTAAGCAGTCTGATCGTCGTTTGATATTTCTTGCGTCTTCCGAGGTACACGGTCACGTGATGAAGCGCCGTGTGGCAGACCGCAAGGCGCGTAAGAGGCAAAGGGTCACTATGATATGCTGCGTCATGATCATCGCTGCTGCCTTGCATGGCCTGCGTACGTAGAGCCGTATCTTACAGAACTTGCACTCTCAAGCGGAAAGGTCGTAGAGCCTCACATAGCCTACACAACCCCTTAGCTTGATGCCAGTTCACGGCTCATGAATATAAGCGTACAGAAGGGCACGCGTATAAGCACTCACATAGGTGTAACGCCTGCAGCCACGATGGCAGAGTTACTCAGTTCGTCTTCGTCTTCGTCTCGTCCAGCCCTATCCCGAGCACTGATCAGCCCGAACACCGCATTCCCCGCAAAGTTCTGCCTTCCTCCGCCCAGCCACGCGCTCGGTTCCGTCCGGCCCTGCACAAGCAGCGCGCGTGCCGTCGCGGCGACCTGGACGACGTCGAGCACCAGCGTGGCGAACTGCAGAGCCTTCCACACGTACATGTAAGCCGGGCGCGCACGCAGCAGGCTGACCTGGAGAACGCCGAGCATCGCGAAGAAGCCGACGAGGTAGTCGAGAAGGAGCACGGTCTCGGAGCCGGGGGGCACTGAAGAAGTTCGAGGGCAAGCGGGCACAAATGGGATTCGCGTTTGGCAGGTGCAAATGCGTGCCGTACACAGTAGATACAATAAGGCTTATATACGTAGCTAAATAGGGGTATATAAGGGCGCGGGTATCCATCGGGGGGCAGGACCTGTGGCGCTCGTTCCGCGAGCTCGCCATCTTGACGCCAGGATTTCAACAGGCACGACCGCAGCGGGGGAGAGGGCGGCGAGGACATCGGTTTTGGTGAAGAGGTGCATGGCGATGCCGAGGGCGCAAAAGAAGGGGTCGATGATGGTGAACACAATACGGTAGAAGACTGGGATGAGCGTATCGGATGCCATTTCGACTGTGGACTGCTGGAGGATGAGAGACGTTGTATGATAGCTTGATTTCTGGGGTGAAAAAGGAGTCGACGTCCACGCCTTAAGTACCGTACGTTATGTTAGGGTCCGTTCCCATCACCAAGAATGGAGTAGGACGAGATGGTGGCCTAGCCAAATGTAAATGCTGATGGAGATGACCCTCCCCACTCAAATAGGTCTCATCAAGCATACACTAACGAGTCACCAAATTCATCCTCCATATAGACAATTCAGTACCCACAGGACACAAAGCCCCGATCTCAGCATCACAAGAGAGCTCCCTCCAGAGACGAATACCCTTACGAGAGCTTGGCTTCCGTCGTTGCTTTGGAAGCAAGCTAGCCCTTCCGAATCGAGCTCTGATGATCTGATGAGTCGACGTGAGATTCCAGTAGCGCTCGAAGTCTGACCATAGATGGGTCATTGATGTGCTCTGCCTGTGCCGCCTCCATCACATAGCACGTTCGTAGAATACGGAAGCGTCCACGGCACTCTAATCCCTAGGCTTGTACGTCTTCACAGAGAACCGGATATCGGCAGGACAGTAGAGACTGAAGCGTATACATCGTCCAAGCGACAAGTTTGTGTGAATCGAGTTGTCCGAATCTGGGCTTACAACTGCGATCCCGGATCCCGGTAAGCAAACCGTTGCAGTCCCACTAGACTATGCGTCTCATGCATCTTATGGCTTACCTTCCGCATAGTTAAAGAATAGGTCGTCCTGGCTCAGGAAACGCATCGTATAAGATGCTCTACCCATGCCTCTCCACACGCGCCGCGGGATGAGAGATTCGCAGTCAACACCTCAGACACTCCAAGCTATATCCACACTATCGCTGTCAGACACGGTGACACCAAGTCCCTCTCTACCGCGTGTTCAGCCCCGTCCGACGGAGGCTCGATTACAAGGTCCCTCTGGCACGCAACCTTATCACGGTACTCGGGCAGAGACATATTCGAGCCTGAATAGAAAGCTTGCATGTACGAGAGATTCAGTGGTGGATTGTTGTGCTACGTACCGTGGTGCGTTATAGTTGCGATTGAATTTCTTCGAATCGCTTCAGTATTCTCGATATGAGCAAGACTAGTGAATCTCGGAAGACAACTCACAGCACAACAACCTGCGGTCTTGGACAACATTGCTCAGTCAGCCACGGCTGAGTCAGATACATCCCGGATAGGGTATTCGACGGAGCTCAAAAATAGCATTTATCAGAGAGCTGATCTGCGATTCATATTCATGCTATAGCCTAGTTATCGGGATCGGATGGCTAAGTGCTTGCCAAGTTGCATTGGTCAAGGAATGAGCAACGTAGTGTTCGTCAACTGCCTCGTGGCTATAAGAGGTTTGTGGCCAAAACGTTAAGGAGGGGGGGGGCACTAGCCAACTACCACTACTGTAGCTTATATGAAGGAGGTGAAGGAAGGAAATCTTTTATCGACAAGACGGGCATCGTCCATGATCTCAAGTTGAAGACGTGTTGTGGAATTTGCCAAATTGCAGACAACTTCGTTGTGTTGACTCAAAGTCACCGCGCCCCGGAGTAGATGCGCAAGGGAAGTGGGTAATGTGGTAAATTTGCAGGGATAATTATCGCAGCGGGCTGAGCGATCCGCATGTTCTCCGCCAATGAACGAGCAAATCGCCCCAGATTAATAGCTACGCAAATACACCCTGGTAGTTACTGTAAATCATAGGCCTCCCTCCATTGCTTCATGGCTTGCTAAGCAACCATCCTTAGTAGAGCCCCCGGGTAGCTTTATGATTCAGCAAGCTCAGTCAGCGCGCGCTTGCTATCTGACCGACACAACCGATATCATTGTTCGCAAAATGAGACTGGTATATAGAGGTCATCAGCGCACCCCTCTTCGTTTTTCCGTTCCAAAAAACCCCATTCGGCTCGTGCAGCAGCACTGTGGTCTAGGCTCGGATTTTGCATCCTTCATCCCCCATTCGACCTTGTGCACTGCCCTTGTCCAGCACCGTGAATCGTTCAGTGGCTGATCAAGATTTCGTTTTTGTATTTACCACCTAGCGCTGCACTTAAGACAGTGCCTACAACAGAGCGACGACATGGCTGACTGCCAAGACTCCCAAACCCCCGCTGTCCCCTCAAGATGTCCCTCACCAGCACCGACGCTCATCCACGAGACAAAAGAAGGCCCTGCAGTAAACGCGTACTCACCAGCGCGTCGGTATACCTTGCTTGTCATATTCTGCTTGGCGCAGTTTCTCGATACCTTCAACGTTACTTCGCTTTACTCCGCAATACCTGCAATGGCGAAGTCAATGGAAATTGCGGAAGGGGAGTCGACGTGGATCATCAGCGCATGCCAACTCACCTTTGCGTCGTTCCTCCTCATTGTAAGCCGTCGTGTTCACTGAATAAAAGGACGCATATATGGACCTCACTCTACTCTATAGAGCGGACGGATCAGCGACGTCTACAACCCTAGTACGTTTTGTGCTCTCACCTCAAGGCGCGCGAGGTACAGTGTCTGACCCTGTCAGAATTCGCATTCATCGGCGGTGTCTTCGTCCTTGCCATCTTCTCTCTGGGCTCCGGATTCGTCTCGAGCAAAATCCCGCTCTTCGTCCTCCGAGCACTGACTGGCGTAGCCGCTGCGATGGCTATCCCCTCCGCGGTGACCCTGCTCGTCGGCATCTTCCCAGAGCCTAACGAACAATCTCGTGCTCTTGGCGTGTCTGGCGGCTGCGGCGCGGTCGGAATCGGTGAGCACTCGCATATGCGTGTTGCAGAACGCGAAGAAACTGACCAGTCCGTAGTCCTCGGGCTCGTGATCGGCGCCATCTTCGTGCAATATGCCTCGTGGCCATGGGTGTTCTGGTTCGTAGCCATCGTCTGCGTCCCGATCGTTGGGTTGTCAGTCTTCCTGATACCCAAGCAAGAGCCTAAGGAGGTCAAGGGTGGAGGAGCGAAATGGAAGAGCTTGGATTTATTCGGCGTTACTACCCTCACAGGTAAGTATCGCGCCTCCGGTTTGCTCGTGAACAGAACACTCACGGCCTTCACCTTGCAGTCGCCCTCATCCTCTTCATTTTCGCAGTCACTTCTGCCGCAACCACCGGCTGGGGCTCGAGTCGCGTCATTGCTTCACTCATTATCTCCGTGTTCATGATTGCCGGCTTCTTCTACTATGAAACTCGAATTCCGGCCGACCGGGCAGCGATCCCACCTAGGACATGGTTCCTCCCGAACTTCTCCGTCCTGTTCGGGACCGCTCTTTTCCCTTTCTTCTGGTGGGGGACTGTGTTCACGATCTATACGAACCTCTGGCAGAGCGTCTGGGGCTGGAGCGCTATCATGACTGCGGTGCATATATATGTCAATCATCAATGACGCGATGTCCTCACTCACCGACGTCGCTCTAGGCTCCCAATCGGCGTCAGCTCCTTCCCTGTCAGCTTGACGGGCCCGCTCTCGCACAAGATTAACCCGAAGTGGCTCCTCCTCTTCGGCGAGGCCCTCTGCATAGTCTCGACGATTCTCTTGGCGTTCGCCGACCGCCCAACGCGCTACTGGCCGTACATGTTCCCCGGCTTCATCCTCGGCTCAGCAGGTGCTATGTTCGTCTACACGCACACCAAGTGAGTACCCCGTCCACGGACGTGTCAACTGTCCTTCGTACTCACCCACGCTCATAGCATTGCGATCTTCCGCACGACCCCGGCCTCGATGGCCGGTACCGTCGGGGCGATCGTCAACTGCGCCCTGCAGCTCGGCTCTGCAGTCGGTATCTCCACAGTTGGCTCCATCGAGTCGAGTATCGAGGAAAAGCACGCTGGGTACGCCGGCCGCGCGGCATCGTTCTGGTTCCTCCTTGGGATCGGCGCGCTACAGTTTATCGCGATGTTAGTATTTTATCGTATAAGCAAAGAGAACGCAAAGTAGGGACCTACTGCCATCCTGTAAGAGAAGCTTTCAACAGTCGAGGAGGCGTACGCGGAGAAGGACGCAAAAACGTTTGGACAAGAGAGCTGAGGTCGTCGAGGAGATTGGCGTGCGTGAAGTCGCACAGATTGGGATTGATGGGTCTGAGCACCATAGGTCCCTGTGCGAGATGCAAATATCGGAGTGTGCATCGAATAATAACGTCTAGTGGACGGGGTGTGGGCATTGATCGTTGACACGGTTCTTCAAACATCCTAACATTGACACGTAATCAGCTCTAAATTCGCCCAGCTGTTATTTCAAGCAGCATACGTGTATAGAGGACCGTCCGAGTATGTGGCGGTAGCACGTACTAGAAGGAACGTATCGTGACGACTAGCTCATCTGACTTACGGGCAACGCAGGAACCCAATGAGCAAACAACAACGTATTCATCGAAATCAAATGTTAACTCGTGGATATTGCCTCGCTGTCGAGGAACCAGACGTGCATGGAACGTCCAGCAGTAGTAATTCGCTTAGCCATGACCTCCGCGGATGTCCGGGCCCGGGTGTCCAACAGACTACTCAATTGGCGCGCTTTGCACATCACCTCCATCTCCCATCTCCTCGGAAAGCAAGCAACACTCATGACACATGACTTGGGCTGCAAGCACACCTCCAAATAACAATATCACAACTGGATATAGGCCGCGGTCCTTGTGCGTAGTGAAGAAACGTGTTTCTCACCGTAGAACGCTCGCATGACCGTAACTGGAATTTGACGCATACAGTGAGCTACGCTCCGCGGTCGCCTGCGTTGTGGCGGGCGCGAGGTGAACCGACTGCTTGCGGGGCGCGCAAATGACTCCAATCGAGTGAGGGTCAACCCTCTTCCAATGGTCCGCAGAGCGCCAGCTTCCGGAGTACGTCCAGTCCGCCGATATGTCATGTCGTCCTCATCCCCAGTAGAGATACCAAGGTGCAAGCGACCAGCAGTGACGAAGACGAAGAGCTCGTTGTCAGACTCGCCAACGGCGACTCGGTTTTGCCGAAGAGGTGCCGGTTGGATCGCGGGAGGTCTGGGCGGCCACGCGCGACACGTAAAAGGCAAGCGCGCAGTCATTCTTGGATGCCTTCTCCTGCTCACTCAGCACCGTCCCGCCGAATGCAGGCCAATCTTCGTGACTGCGTCGCGGGCCAATGACCAACGTCAGCGGCCCACATGCATAGTCTGGGATGGAAAAATTTACAATATCGGCAATGGACCCTTTCTCCTTCTCGGAACGGTCTCGAAGCAGCGCGCTCCGTGATTGCCTCGGTGTGTGCGGGTGGGTTCAGTAATTGCGCCCGGAAGGTATAAGACTCAACTGGTCGCTCATACGTCTTCTTTTCTTTGTGCGCGATCTCCACGACCTGTACGACAAAGGCCCCTTGGGCCCTCTGCGCTCGCTGGCTCTGTGTCTGGGCATTCTTCACGCGCGCGGTCTCCCTCCTCTACCCCAGCTCATCCTCCGAGTTCACTCCGCCCCGCCCCTTTCCCCTCTTTCGACCTCAAGGATCTAGAAGCGCTACCCACAGTGAAGACATGCTGCCCCCGCCCACCGCAAAGCCCGGCCCGTCGACCGTGCTCTCACCGGCACAGACCCTCGTCGACGGTCGCATCCCGCAGAGGTACTCCGTCGCGCGTCGGTACCTCCTACTCATCATATTCTGCCTTGCGCAATTTCTCGATGCGTTCAATAACTCGGCGCTCTTTTCGGCCATCCCTTCGCTTGTCATATCGCTGGACATGAACGAGTCCGAGTCAACGTGGATTATCAGCGCGTTCCAGCTGACTTTCGCATCATTTCTTCTCATTGTGAGTGCAATAATCTGTCATCAACGTCCGGTTTGACGTAAAGACAACGTGTAGCTCACCTCGAGGCCTTTTTTTCTAGAGCGGACGAATCAGTGATATTTACAATCCGAGTAAGTCGCTCACGCCAAGTCTTCTGTAGTTCTTCGGTACGAACCGAAAGACATGAGGTAGGGATGGCATGGGCGGCGCCAGGCCGTGACGGCATACTACAGGCTTTGCTCTTTCAGCGAGCCTTCGCAGTGGGCCGTGCTTGTCAAGGCTGCTTGCATGCCGCGTTTGCAACCGAGCTCTTCGCCGGCTCAGCCTTCTTATCAGACCTGACTCACTGTGCAAGTGGCCGGGCCGAAGTGCAGGCTACCGAATGGTCTGTGAGACGACGAAAGCTTGTTGTGCCGCATTTCGTCTCAAATTATGCTGCGTGCAAGCATGAAGTGCAGACCTATGCGTTTAGCCATTTCGAGAGTACAGTTCTCCTACTCCTTTTCTGACTCGTCTGCTCGTTCAGTACAAACATGTGCTGACACGTGTTCGTGCCCCTGTTCTCGTAGAATTCGCTTTCATCGGCGGCGTCTCTGGCCTCGGCATCATATCCATCGGCGCCGGCTTCGTCTCAAGCAAAATTCCACTGATTGTCCTCCGGGCGCTGAGCGGTATCGCGGCGTCCATGACCATCCCCTCTGCCCTGACGCTACTCGTCAACGTTTTCACGGAACCTGCTGAGCAGGCGCGCGCCATCGGGGTCTTTGGGGGGTGCGGCGCTGTCGGTAACGGTGGGAATCATAGTGCTTCTCTCTGTCTAGTGAAGATGCTGATTCTTGAGGCTTGCTGTAGTCCTTGGTCTGATCATCGGGGCAATATTTGTGCAGTTTGCATCATGGTCCTGGGTCTTCTGGTTCGTCGCGCTCGTGTGCATGCCCATCGCCACGCTCTGCATATTCCTCATACCGAAGCAAGAGCCGCGCCTGGACGACGCTGCGATTCAGAATTGCGCCCGATGGAAGAGCCTCGACATCGCTGGTGTTTCTATCCTCACCAGTAAGTATCCTTCCAGTTTCACTTGGTCTTACTTTCCTGATACGGCAAACGCTAATCTTACTGCTCCTGCCCACGTTCCCGCCATACTTACACAGTTGCGCTGATCCTCTTCATTTTCGGGGTCACTTCCGGGACGACCTCTGGCTGGGGTTCCCCTGCCGTCCTCGTCCCATTGATCATCTCTGTCTTTCTCGTCGGGGGATTCTTCTACTTCGAGACGACCATTCCCGCGGGCCGTGCGGCGATACCGCCCCGGACATGGTTCCTACCAAACTTCCTGGTTTTGTTTTTCACGGCACTCCTCCCATTCTTCTGGTGGACCACGATTTTCACAATTTACACGACAGTATGGCAGGATGTGTGGAAGTGGAGCGCCATTTCTACCGCCATTCATATGTGAGTCTTTACCAGCACTCCGTACTGTAGCATACACTGACTACATGTGCCGAATAGGATTCCTATTGGGGTGCTCTCGTTTACTATGAGCTTCACGGGCCCGCTCTCGCGCATGATCGACTCAAAATGGATCATTCTCTTCGGAGAAGGCCTCTGTATCGTCGCCACCATTCTCTTCGCGTTCGCCGACGGTCCGGAGCGCTACTGGCCGTACATCTTCCCCGCATTTGTGCTTGGCTCTGCCGGTGCGATGCTTGCCTACACCCACACGAAGTAAGTCGACCGCTTGTCCTTCCTTCCACAAATGCGGGAGCTGATGTCTGTCCTTACCCACAGCATCGCTATCTTCCGCACGAGCCCGTCCTCGATGGCAGGTACGGTGGGCGCGATCTTCAATGGGGCGCTCCAGCTTGGTTCTGCGGTCGGCATCTCTGCGGTCGGGTCTATCAAGTCGAGCGTGGAGGACACGCACGGGGGGCCGAGTTCGTACGCTGGCTGCGCCGCGGCATACTGGTTCCTCCTGGGCGTCGTTGGAGTCGAGTTTGTCGGGCTGCTTGTGTTTTACAAGCCCGACATCGAGGGCACGACGGAGGACGAGGTGCTGCAGAAATCAAAGACGCTCGAGGACGTCGAGGACGTCGTGATACAGGAGAAGGTGGCGGATGAAGGAGGAGACGAGGGTGAGAGGAAGGACAAGGTGCAGGAACAAGAGATGGATGTTAGCGACATGTCAGCGCGGCCGACTCAAGGTGACGATAACGTCTAGGCTGCCTACAGTCACCTCGAGATCTGCTGGCTATACGCTCGCTGTTTGTTCTTTCTTCCGTCTTGATTTGGGCTTATGATAAGGCAATCTTGTTCTGTTCCGGCTAGTCTCACGTCGACATCATTAGACATCATCCTAGACGCATATAGATAGACACGACACGGTTGTTACACCGCCGATTATGTCTAGTACGCATGTATCGCTACATTTCTGACCCTTCGGTCAACGCCATGTGACGATTTTGACGACCCACGGGCCTCTATGTCTGCGTGTGAAGCGCGGATTGGATCATTGCAGTCGAAGTTAGGAAAGGTTAACGCTCGAATCCTCCGCTGGAGAAGCAAGCCTCGCTAATCAGCGACACAGACTCGAAGATGGTATGAGAGATGACAAGCTCGCCTTTGACACTAGTAATAAGCTAATGCATTCCACCAGGCAAACGAACTGATGAAGTTGAGCATTGCTCAACTCGGAGTTTAAATCTTGGACTGAACTGGGTACGGAAAAAAAAACTACCTTCTACGCTGCTTTGTCGGATCGGACAATATAACCTCGAGGCTTCCCAGCTGCCCCAGGACAAAGTGGAGACGAAGACAAACAAGGGGTGACCTTGCATTAGGACTCCCTTTCCCCCACAGTCATTACTGGCAACTCGTGTAGTGGTATGTAGATTTCCGTCGGCTACTAGTAATTGCTGTAGTTCGAATGGTTACTTAATGCTACTGCGACTTACAAAGGTTCACGAAACCGAGGAGGTGGCCACGGTAATTGATAGTGAGTCGCCTAGGAGTACGGTGCATTGCTGCTGTCTCCATGCGACTAACCGGATGATGGGCTGCAAATAGATTGAATTGATGTACACACACCGGAATCAGTAGTGCACACACTCCGGCGCGACTGACGCCGCCCAACAGCGAGGTCGGCAGCATGCGCGAATGCCTTGAGGTGGGCGAGGATGCTCAGCACGTTCGCCTTCATGTCCTGCCAGCATATGAACTGGGCGATTCAGCGCTGCGGGACGATCATATCATCGGCAAAGGGGAGCGCAGAGCCATCAAGTCGCAGCACACACCAGCTTTGGTCATGGTCTCCCGTCATTGCAGGTAGGCCAGTCCCATCATGATACGTAGGTGTGTCGTCTGATGCCACATGAGAACCTACAGAGCAAACGAGAACAGATACATAGAAGTCTGACGTTGGTTCAAGGAGACTTCCTTGCTGTCGAAGGACTAGGCGTCCATTTAGCATTACTTACTTAGCCACGACCTCCGCGGAAGTCCGGGCCCGGGTGTCCAACAAACTACTCACTTTAGCGCACCTTGCACTTTACCTCTCCCTTCCACCTGCTCAGAAAGGCAAGCAATATGCGACACACGACTTGGACTGAGAATCACACCCCAAAACAACAGAATCCCAACTGGATATGGGTCGCGATCCTTGCGCGTAGTCAAGGGACATGTTGCTAGAACACTCGCTAGGCCGTGGCTGCGATATGTGACGCGCACGGCGGGCGACGCTTCGCGTTAGCCTGTGTGATGGAGAACGCGAGGTAAGACTCGGACTTCTTGTCGACCGCTTGCGAGGGGTACGGACAACTTGAATGGAGTAGTGGTTGACGTCTTCCAGTGGTCCGAAGAACACCAGCTTCCCTAGTACGTCCAGAGCGCAGGCGGGTCGTTCTCAAGCTGTCCTCGCCCCCAGCAGAGGTGCAGAGGTCCAAACGGCCAACAGCGATGAGGGTGGCGGCCACTCGGACAAGGGCGAGGCTTTTGCCGACGATGCCGATGGGTCTGGGCGCCGAGCGCGACACATAAAAGGCAAGCACCGAGTTGTTCTCGGATGTCCTCTCCTGCTCGCTCACTACCGTCCCGCAAACTGCAGGCCAATTCCATCATGCCTTGCGCTCGCCGCGGGCCAATTATAAACTTAGGTGGCCTGCGCTCACTGTCTGCGATACCAGCATGAATGACATCGAGTAAGCAATGGATTCTTCTGCCTCATAATGGTCTTAAAATCTGCTTAACCAGCGCGCTCCGTGTGTGCCTCATGTGTGAGTGGTTGAGCCCGCAGGGTATAAGACTCTACTGGTCTTCCGTATTCCTGGTCATTGTGAACTACCTGAAGAAGTCATTCTCGGCCTTGTGCGCTCGCTAGCTCTGTGTCTGAGCAGTCTTCACGCGCGTCGTCTTTCTCCTCTACTCTTACTTCCAGCCCACTCTTCGCCAGCCTGTCTCCTACTTCTCTCTGTGCAGGACCTAGACGTAAAAAACATGCTGGCTCCCCCCAACGCAAGGCGCGGCCCACCGACTGTGCGCTCACCGGTACAGACTTTGGTCGATGGTTGTGTCCCGCAGAGGTACTCCGTCGCGCGTCGGTACCTCCTGCTGATCATATTCTGGCTTGCCCAATTCCTCAATGCATTCCACAACTCAGCGCTTCTTTCAGCCACCCCCTTGCTCGTCGCATCCCTTGACATGAACAGGTCCGAGTCAACGTGGATCAGCAGCGCTTTCCAGATAACTTTTGCGTCTTTTTTGCCCATTGTGAGTGCAGTATCCCGATCCTGGCTACAGCAGTCTGCCTGTCTGCTGTGACGCGATGAATTCGTTTCACTCACCTCAAGGTATTTGCTTTATAGAGCGGACGCATCAGCGATACTTACTATCCGAGTAAGTCGCTCATACAAATCATGGTGTAGCTCTTCGGTGCGAACCAGAGGACACGGGTGAGAGACAGCGAAGGCGGTGTTTGGCATCATCTAGGCCTTGCTCTAACAGCAAGATGCCTCTGCGAGCTGGCACTCGCCGATGCTGCATTAGCGGTCCAGGTATTCGCCGGCTCAGCCTTAACCGACCAGACTGACTGTGCAAGTGGCTGGACCGCAACTCAGAATCATGTTTGAGTTGTCAGACTATGATGTCGTCGACTGTAATGCACGTTACCTCACAACGTGCAGCGACAGGATATGCCTAGCAGAACCACAGCAATCTCGAAAGCACCTTTCGCTACTTCAACTCCTCTTCTTACACGTCTGCTCAGTCTGCCTGAGCTTTCGCTGACATCTGTTTGTACCCTTTTCCTCGTAGAGTCTGCTTTCATCGGCGGCGTATCTGGCCTCGGCGTCTTATGCATCGGTGCCGGCTTCGTATCGAGCAAAAATCCACTAATCGTCCTTCGCGCACTGACCGGTATCGCGGGGTCCATGCTCATCCCCTCTTCCCTGAGGCTGCTTGTCAACGTCTTTACGGAGCCCGCCGAGCAGGCGCGCGCCATCGGTGTCTTCGGCGGTTGCAGCGCTGTCGGTAACGGTGAGAAACATGAGCCACTTTTCTATGTATAGTGGAGATGCTGACTCTTGGGACACGTTGTAGTCCTTGGCCTGATCGTCGGAGAGATATTTGTGCAATCCACATCATGGTCATGGGTCTTCTGGTTCGTCGCGCTCGTGTGGATTCCCATCGCCACGCTCTGCATATTCCTCATCCCGAAGGAAAAGCCTCGCTTGGAAGACGCTGCGATTCGGAACGGCCCTGGATGGAAGCGCCTCGACATCACTGGCCTTTCTATCCTGACTGGTAAGTATCTTTCCAGTTTCATGAATGCTAAACTTGCTATCTTTGCGCTTATTTTGTTTTACACTTACAGTCGCGCTGATCCTCTTCATTTTCGCGGTCACCTCCGGAGCGACCTCCCGCTGGGGCTCACCTACCTCCCTTGCCCCATTGATCATCGCTGTCTTTCTTGTCGGAGGCTTCTTCTACTTCGAGACGACCGTCCCCGCGGACCGTGCGGCGATACCGCCCCGGACATGGTTCTTCTCCAACTTCCTGGTGTTGTTCTTCACGGCACTCCTGCCGTTCTTCTGGTGGACAACGATTTTCACAACTTACATGACGGTATGGCAAGATGTGTGGAAGTGGAGTGCCGTTTCCACCGCCATTCATATGCGAGTCTGGCCATCTCCTTCCATTCTGAAGCATATACTGACATCTTATCTGCCACGTAGGATTCCTATTGGGGTGCTCGCGTTCGCCATGAGCTTCACGGGACCGCTCTCCCGCAAGATAAACTCAAAATGGATTATCCTCTTCGGGGAAGGCCTGTGCATCGTCGCCACCATCCTCTTCGCGTTCGCTGACAGACCGGAGCGCTACTGGCCGTACATCTTCCCTGCGTTCGTGCTCGGCTCCGCCGGAGCGGTGCTTATCTACACCCACACGAAGTGAGCACACCGCCTCTTCTTCCCACATTGATGTTGTGGCAGGAGCTGATATCTTCCTCTACCTGCAGCATGGCTTTCTACTACACGAGCCCGTCCTCGATGGCAGGTACGGTGGGTGCGATATTCAATGTGGCGCTCCAGCTCGGCTCTGCGCTTGGCATCTCTGTAGTCGGGTCTATCAAGTCGAGCGTTGAGAACACGCACGGGGGGCCGAGTTCGTACGCTGGCTGCGCCGCCGCGTACTGGTTCCTTCTAGGCATCGTTGGAGTCGAGTTCGTCGGGCTGCTTGTGTTCTACAGGACCGACAACGAGGGCACGACGGAGGACGAGGTACTGCAGAAAGCGAACACGCTCAACTCCGAGCAGGTCGTGATGCAGGAGAAGGTGGCAGATGCAGGGGAAGGCGAGGGCGAGAGGAAGGACGCGGTGCGAGGGCAGGGGATGCACGTCAACGAGATGCCAGTGCTGCCGACTCAAGGTGACAGGAACGTCTAGGCTACATCTCGAGCGGCACTCCCTTTGTACTGGCGATTTTACTTTCTTCTCAATAGACGGGCTTTTTATTGGGCTCCCTTGCTGTGTGCTGGATGGTTTCGCATCAACATCCGTTAGGCATCGTCCTGGATGCGTATAGATATACACGGCACGATCGCTACGTTGCTGGGTCGGGTGTAGTATGCAGATTCCCGACGACGATGTTTCTGACGTATGGGTCGTTAGATTTGCCGCGTAGCAGACGACCTGTAGGTGAGCGCTCTGAGGAAGTTAGACTTCGGCTCTTCATGAGCGTTTCATGACCATTACTACAGGCACGCAAAGACGGCCCGGAAGCCGTACGCACGGTCGAGACATTCCCTTCGTTTCGCGGGAGCATGCTCAAGAATCGTGAGCGGACTCGGAGAAACTCTTCTTGCCCATGTATTCTAAAGAAGAATACTGAAATAGACTCGGCCGCAAAGAAGCGTCTTATGGCAGGACACTCACATGACGTAGGAATATAGTACAAACACACGAACAAACAGAGAGCTCTACGTTGTGATATTGAGTTGAACCAATCACGACTGTTGTTTCTCCGACCCACGCGTCTTGCTACCACCTCCCGCGCGGCCACGGCTACCCCTGCTGCTACCCTTGACCGTGGTGAGTTGAGGATTAGAAGTGCTCTCGAAGGGGTCACCTGTGGCCGTCCCGTTCTCCTTCTTGCTCTGCCTGCGGGACCGCTTCACTGTTGACTCCGAGTCCTCAGCATCTTGCTCAGCATGGCGCTTCGGCTGATCCAAGTTGACGGACACAGTATGAGGTCCCACGAAAGGCTTGGGCCCTTCGCTCTTTGCATCTGGCCACTCGTTAGAGCGAGCAAGGGCCTTGTCAAAGAGTTCTAACACTGCGGCGTGCGTGAGATATCGAGGCTCTTGCTCGTAAGGGTGGACAACCGTCCTTTGCCAGATGAGCATCCTGAAGTCGTGCATGAGGTCTATCAAAGGCTTGTTCCCTGTGAACGTGATGCGGAGCTTGCGATCGATGATCCAGTGAGCCTTCGCAGAGGCAGCCATTTCGTCGTTACCAATCCTGTACGCGCGCGCGCAAGGATCCGGCTGCCAAGGGTTGGGTTTGTAATCGTGACCAGTATAGCGCAAGACAATCCACAGGAGGGTCCAGTAGGAAGGATTCCAAATCGTGATGAGCTGTATGAATGGTATCTTCACTACTCAGCAAGGTGTAGGACATGTAGTAGTACGTGCCCTGCCGTCGACCACGCGAGGTCAGATGATTCCATATGTTCCATATGATTCATGAGAAGGACGAACCGTTCGCTCTTTCATATCTTCATCTCCAGTCTCGTCCCTCATACGTAGAAGAGGACCCGCGAGCGGCGAGTCGTCGAGAGGCTGTTGCAAAATCGCCCTCGTAATCGAGCTGTAGTCGAAGTCACGAAGGAATCCTCGTAGCCTGTCTTCAGGTCGTTCCGATATAAGCACATTTCCAGTGCTCACATCCCGATGTGAGACGCCAACTTCCCAAGCTCGACGGTGAGCTAGTCATGCAACACTAGTCAGCCGCATCGACCCAGTTCATTGAACAGACACACCTTTCATGGCGTCCCTGACAGCCTGTAACAACTCGCGAGATATCTTGCTATCTTGCTTGGTGTCAGCTGATCGGGTGGCTTTTGTGAGGGCCTTGCTGCTACGCGGGGTAACTTGCAGAGACGTAGCTGGCTCCCAGCTGAAATCGCAAAGAGACGACGTAGACATGGACATTTCATAGGGCGTAGAGTTGGTTGTGGTTTGTAATCGGTCACGGTGAGTCAGGTCGAGATCTGAAGGCATCCCTAGAGTATGGACAATGAAAAGTCCGAGGACGCTCGTCTGAGTTCCAAAACTTGCCGCACTGCAGCATGAAGCGACGGGGGATGGCTCATGTCCGGGACAGCCTCGGCATTCCAGAAAAACTAGCAATCCCATCGCGCTCTAGCGGTTGTTACAATACCGTCGGACGTCGTTAGGATACGGATGTTAACAGGAGAAACGTTGGGCCGGGTCAGACCAAGCCAACTCACCGCCGAAGTGCATAGTCGATCGCTGGCAAAAGTACTGGTTGGCCAGTTATCATACCAGTTCAACAGGCTCCAAGACTCGCCTTTAACTCACGCAACGAGTATCTCAAAGGAAGCAGCGACTGTGATTGCGGTATACTTGGCAGCGGCCTTCGAGCTGTTCGGGATGTGACGCTTCGAGTGCCGGCCACGGTGTCCGTGTGGCCTGACATATGCAAGTAGGTAACGATTTTAATTCACTATGTTCCAAGTGAAAGAATGGGAGTGTTCCTGATTGTGGGCAATGGCAGGGTGCTCGAGACACGACGGTGGTTGGACTCCTTGGGCGTGTTTGTAAGCGCTTGTTGGGCGCTGATTCCAATTATTTGAAGCGCACATTTACAGCATGGCTAAGTAATGTTCGTTAGGCCGCGTGGCATTCAACTTGACGGCGCGCCTGCGCGATACGTGCTCTCGTGCCTGCGGAACGTCTATGTCTGCACGTAGCGGCTCATGGCGCGCATATTCCGTTCAGAGAAACTCTATCTTGAACCGGTGGGAAATCTCGACATCTCGATTTGTAAGCGCTCCACACTGTTCACAAATCCGACAGACCCAATCCGCGGTAGCGAAAGGACCCTAAGTATGTACCACCCAGTCTTGGAGTGTGTCGGAGCCGCGTCTGTCGGAGCCATACCAGGAGCTTCATACGTCACTTGTGTCATCAGATATTTTCGGACGGATGGTGTGGCCATGGGGTCTATGTATATAAAGGACATTCGTTGCTAGCGACCAGTCTCCACATCATACCTGGTATTCTGTACTACTTTCCACCTCCGTCATGGGGTAGGGTCATTCTTCCAGACACCGCAAGCAACGCCGGTAGCTCACTTCTGGAAAATATAGAATCATAATTTCTTGTATAGTAGGTACGTCAACCACGCGAGGCGATGGGGAAGAGACGGCGCTAGAACTGATGAATGTTTATAGGCGTTTTTGCATGCTTGGCGGACGCCATATGTACCCTAGCTGCCGGGATCGTTGGTATCATAGAGTGCTTATTCGCAGGTAAGCAGATGGAAGCTGCATGTAGTGCTCGGCTTCAATCTCTGAACATGCATGTCATACAGCGATCGTAGAGGGCGTGGCGGCTATCATTGCATGCTTGACTTGCGGTTTGTGTTGCGCGTGAGTATCCCATCGCCTTATTGGAACTGGGGAGAGCCTGTGCTGAGCATGATTCCACAGAGCCGTTGTATGAGCCAGGGCTCCGGGAAAAGCTGAGTGTTCCCGGAGCCCTGGATTGATCCATAGCACGACGACCAGGAGACGACTGTTACTTATGATCGATTGAACATTCTCATGTATCCATAACATCGGACTGTTCATAGTATACCCTTCTTATAATGCATGTATCAACAGAGTCGTGGACCAGATTGGTGTAAGCTCCCGAGAGGCTCAAATTGTCGTATCCGAGAATGTTGGTAGTTACAAGTGCTGCCAGTCGTCCACAAGCCTCAGGCAAAGTGTGGACGAGAGAGCCATGTGCTGCACACGCACCGTGTGCAGCAACTTCCAAGTCTTTAGTGAGTGAAGCGTTGTCAGTAGCTTGAAGTCGTAGATAGAGATCGTGACTCTCCGCAAGATAGACGGAATGAGGGTAGGTTGGTTCTTGTCGCTCCCTGAATGGGATGACGGCACCTCCACGTTCCCCTAGGCCATTCAGAGCATGTTCTCGCAAGAAGGTTTCCACTGAGTGACTATGTTTGTCTCCGTCAAGATTGATTATGCCTTGACGGACACAACATGAGATGCCCCACGAAGATGCTTCAGGCCAACAGCATCAGGCTGCAATGTGAATTCGATCATGTAGGTAGATGCACGTACAGATGAACCATGCGTATATCAATCGCTGAGGGGTCGAACGGATGGCACTGTGACGGAAGAATTATGCAGCAAAATGAACTACGTACCAATGCATACAGAGTTCCACACGTTGGCAATGGTGCTATGATCAGTCGAGGTCGCAGCGCCCTGCAAAGCTTCCGCCGCATCTGGCTCTCTCTTCCGAAAATTTGGAAGTCGGCGTCAAAGGTGATGGGAAACCGAATGAAGCGATTGAGGAGGAGAAACGAGTCGATGCAACCAGCATATGTTACAGGGACTCACTAGATTTACCACTACCAACCATCTCCACAGTGAGGTCCTCGCCCGGGGTGGCAGCAGTCATGAGCCGAAGAACACGATTGTCCCTCCGGGGGCGCCCTCATCGTAAAAGGACTGCTACCTCAAGATCAAGGAGTTTGACCGACTGGAGTTTGCTTGAGAGCATCACGGTCAATGCGGTGCGGCGGAAAAGAGGCCGACGCTGCCCGCGATGATGGTCACGAGTCACGACGGTTCACGAAGGACGGCCCGGACGAAAAGTGGCGTTAGGCGCCTAATGCCATGTATTCCACGAATTGATTCCCCTTCGCTAAAGTCGACGACCTTCTCATTGTCCATCTGGTCATACTTGTCATCCACCATGTCTTATTAACTTGACATCACTGCCTCTGTCTCTTCCTCCCAGGACCACGAGCTCGCCGAGAAGGGGCACGCAGCCGGATCTCTAGCACCGTATCTAACATTTCACGGCTGCCAACAACATGCGGCTGCGCTACCACAGTATGATCGATCACGGGACGTTCGGTGAGTAGTCTACCTGTACATCTGAAGACATCATCCAAATGGAGACACAGAGCAGGTCTACTCCGCAGCCATAATGAGCGACATACACGATCAAGCTGTAGGTCAAGATGTGGGAAATCCCGTGTTACGAACCAAGTGCGGCATCCCATTCTACCCGTGAAGCGTGCGCTCTTGTTGAAGGTGAGTTAGACCCCTAACCCCCGGGAAGCTGGTAGGTTACTTAAAGCGTGATATCGCCAGAACAGGTATCCCTCGTGACTTCGCATGAGGAAGGCCACGATATTCCGAGCTTCTGGCAGTCGTGGATCGCATCCCGACGTCTCCTTCCCAGAAGGCGATCTCGACTAGCAGAATCGCCCTGCGCACATACATCAGATGGTACGGCTGAACCAGGACTGGGATGCTCTTATCGCTGATAACATCAGTAGTCAGACGTCTTTCAACACGTTCGTGAGAAGGGAATATTGCGACCTCAAGCCCAGGACTTCATCCTGGTAAGGGAAACAACAGTCAACGCCTCTACTTGATCGACTTCAGACTGGCGTGTTCTCAACGCCCAAGGTGAGCATGTGTGCTTCGAGTATGGCGCATATAAGTCTAGTGCTGACGGTGGCCTGCAGCTTCTTGACCCTTTGACGTGCACCTCCTCACTGGTACGCTTCCTTGGAGCCTTGGAAGCACGTAGAACTCATCGGCGCGCCTACGAGTTATGACGTTGGGGAGAGGCTTTTGAGGTCTGTCAGTCCCGAGGCATCGCAGGGAGCGATGAACAATTATCAGTCCGATAGTCCTCCTATAGGTTTGTCATTGTTCACCACCTCATTCCACGCCATAATGACATTCTGTGTGCGCAAGCCTCGAATTGGACACGCTCCGTTCTCTTTCTCTTTCTGGTTCCCCGCAAACCCCAGCCTGTTATACATGTACTCCGATGTCAACCCCTCCTCCCTCGGTGCCTTGCTTGACGGCCTCTACCACCGTTTCTCGGGCTGGCTTGGGGACGGGCGGAGCTGTGGCTACCCTGGGTGGACGGTCCTGCACGAGAGACCGCTTGTCGCGACGGGCTCGGATGCGGAATCGCGCCTCCTGGGTCAATGCCTGTGCTCGCAGGAGGCGGACTAGGCTCTCTCGACTCACTGCTGTCTCGGCTTATAAGCTGCATCTCCGCGCCGGACTCTAGAGTGATGGTCGGCGAAGGGGGAGCCTTGGGCGAAAGGAGAGCAGTCTGCGAAGAGAGAACAGTCGACGACGGTGGAGCAGTCGGCTCCGCCGTCATGGTCGTCGTTGCAGTGCACGTCTCCGTGCTTGCCGCCGCTGGCGTGGCCGACTGCACAATCGGTCTGTGGTTCGTTGCCTGCGATAAAGGACCACCGGGTGCAAGACATGACGTCTCTACCGGCATCGCGGCTCCTGGCTCAGCTAGGGGCTGCTCGCTGTCGGCGGTGCCGGGCCCTTCCTCAAGCTGTTGAATCTCTTCTGTGAGTGCAGGAGGCTTGGAGTCGGTTTGATGATCTAGATTGGTCGGCGATGGCACCCCATCTTGCGTCGGGGTCTCGGCCGTTGGGTCCTGTGAATCCTCGATACCACCGCTGCTGTTCGGACGCTGATCATCCATATTTCCGGTAGCAAGAGGATCGGGCAAGTTCCGTGGAGAAAGAGGCTCCTCGGGCCGCTGAGCTTCCTGTGAGTCCTCCGAGCACTCCGATGGGCCCTCATGCTGCAAACGAGCGGAAGGTACGGCACCGGCCTCCTGGTACGGGACGTTCTCTTCCCCCGATGAATGCTGCATGCATTGCTCCGAAGGCACAATCTCCTCCACCTCCCGCTGTGGCACGTCACCAGGCAGGGAGGCGTCGTCGTTGGAGTTCGCGGGGACTGAGTTGTGCTCTCCCTCTGATAGCACCCCAGCAGAGGTTGGCACCTCGGTAGTGCCGGTCTCCTCGCCGCTGCGTGACGGCTCGTCGCCCGCTGTCTGCAGAGTCGACTCCGACGAGCTCGCACCAGGCTCCACGTGAGCAATCGGACGCGGCTCACTCTCGCCTCCGCGAAACCCTGCTGATGCGCCTTCTTCAGGATTCATCGCCCCAAGCGGAGGTCCGGCGGCGATGCAGGGCGCAGCGTCGGCGTTGGTGAGGACTGTAGGCGCCTCTGTGACCTCCTGCACCGGCGTCATCGTCCGCTGTTGCGCTCCGCCCCCGGACGGTGTGAAATCCGCGAGAACGATGGACGAAGTGGTATCATCGATGTGAAGAGGAAACTCGCTCATAGTAGCCGAGACAGGGCTGATGTCCGTATCGATGTGTCCACCCGAGATGAATTCGCTGCCAATGCTTTCAGCGACATTATCGTCTTGCTCAAGCACGGACTCCTCCGGGGGCGATGTCGGGGACGATGGTTGCGATGCGAGCTCCTCGGACAGTTGCTGCACATGGCGAACTCGGAGAGTGGCGTATCGGACCTTCGGTGGAATGGACTCTGCGAGTCCCAATAGGGCCTCCTGTAGAGATGGCTTCTCTGCGATCCTAGTAGTGATGCGTTAGTTCAAAGTAGTATCGAGCTTGAGGAGGTATTGGTAGAACTCACGCGTGAAGCTGTTCGCGACTGTCTTGAAGGTACCATAGAGCTTGAGGAGTAAGTTTGTTTTCGTCAATGATGCTCGATAGCTGCGAAGCGATGATTTGGGCATATGTCGAATGCACATAGGACGAGAGGTCTCTATCGACCCAGTAGGAGGGGTTGCGCTAGTGTGTAAATTCCGAATGTGTTGGGTGTCTACCTTGAATGAAGTGTGTTGTTACTTACCAGAGAATTCTCCCTTCGTAAGTACATATCGTGGAGGTCGATCAATTCAACTTGCATGGGACAAGGATAACGGGAGTAACCACTTACCAACCATCTGCCATAGAGGGTGCGTTTCCTGGCAGTAGCCAGGAAAGGGTCGCTTTGCACATGACTCAAAGACAGACTGGTGATGGTCAGCTGCATATCACTGAGAGAGGCGGGTAGGAACTTACTTGTTCACTTATTCAGAGGGCGTCGATGCAGCTCGGCAGATAGGGGCGCTCAAGGAACATACGATCTTATCGCGGGTTTTGAAAGGACCCTGAGCTCACGCTACCGCAGCACATTTAAGGTTCATGGCGGGTGGTCACGGCGGGATCCAGGCGATGCTGCAGCTCGAAGTGGCATGTGGACTATTGTCGAAGAAGGGGAATATCAATGGGACCCGTGCTCTGGACAAGAAGACTGAACATTATGCACTTTCGAACTTTGACGGCATGAGTGGTTGATTGCGCCCCACTGCGGGAATACCACGTAAAGCCCTCATTCTGACTGCATCACATGGCATTCACATATTCTCCGAGTCACTGGAGAAAGGTCATACATCAACCAAGACAGAGGTCGAGGGAGTCCAGGGATGCAGACACAGAACCTGAGCTGAATGAGGCTGTGACGGAGCTTTCTGACCGAATAGCAAAGGAAGGTCGCCCATTGCGAGCTCTCCGCGGGCGTAAACCCGACTCGCATTGAACGGAGGCGCAAAATCGTCCCTCGTACGAAGCTAGTCTGCTAGTAGTAGTAGTAGTAATAGTAGTAGACATGGAGTGAACCTTGTCTCCACCTTGACATGCGAAGCATCCGGATGCACTTCAACGAGCGGGATTCGGCACGTTCTACGGGGAACTGGAGCGATGCACGACTCGAACGGCGTGTCGAGCGTGGCCGTTCGCATTACCAGTGGACCTACTCTCGGTGCGCCTGGCCTCTATGCCGGTAAGCGCCCGTCTAGTGTCTACCCGAATGCCCGCCTGTCGCCTTCTCCGGATCCGTGCTTGACTTGTCATTGTGTGTCGCATCGTGCAGAATCCTCTCCTGACTTGCCTACCCCGGTAATCTCCAATGTCCAACGCTCCGTGATAAAGCGCTCATCCGGTATGTTTGCGGCTACGATTGAATGGTATTTTTCACCGAGGTCGCAAGGAAGACTAATGTCTTAGGAATCATGACGTCAGTCAAGCTACAGATTGCATCCATGACCCTAAGGCCTCGTGAAAGTGTTCTACTCAAAGTACAGTTAAACTGGTATCTGCCATCCTAGGGTTCAGTCCATAGGGCACTGACACTTCGTTCAAATCGCACAACCTGTGCTTCGCACAGCCGCGACTCAATACAACCAGCATCTAATTCTTGGTCATTCGCACACCCCTTGGACCTCAAATCTGCAATGTGTACATACCTAGCGATATCCACCTTCTACTTCCTCTCCTGGTCGCAAGGAAGCTCTTTGTTGAACCTCGATAGATGACATACCAGTGGACCTTTGTCAGCGTCTTCATAGCTCCAAGGCTACGCAGTCTGACTCTATAGATTTGACAGATGGACAGGGAAGTTTGGGGGCGGTGACATGAGACCTTGAGGTTGTGGCTTGAGGGTCGCAAGGGCGTGCTGACTGTGGATGATAAGCCCAACCGCTTCCGTGACCAGACACTCCACATTCTTCGAGGCTTTGCCAGCGAACTTGAGGGTAAGCGTTCGAAGTAGATTCTCAATGCTCTCCAGGTTGACGGATATATTTTCCACAGGCCTGGTGTAAGTCGACGATGCGATTGCTCGACACGCGAACTTTCCGCTTTGTGGAGTTCGTCAAGCCCGAGCATGTCACCTATGCGATCCTCTCACACACATAAAACCCCTATGGAGAGCAGACATTCCAACAACTCTGCGAAATCCAAAGGAAGCATCCCGGCAACACAATCTTCGACTCCCCTATCCTATGATATCACAGAAGGTCCTGAGATCTCGTCGCTTTGCACTAGGTCGCGGCTATGACTATGGTTGGGTCGACTCCTGTTGCATCGACAAGACGAGCTCTGCCGAGCTCTCCGAGGCAATCAACTCGATGTTCGTTTGGTACAGTAAGGCTGACGCCTGTTATGCGTACCTATCGGATGTCAACAGCGCGTCCAAGAACTCGGAGCAAGAGTTCCGGGATAGCAGGTGGCACCGACGCGGATGGACGCTCCAGGAACTCATCGCACCTCGAGCGGTCGAGTTCCTCTTCAACGATTGGTCAGTACTTGGCTCCAAGTTCGAGATCTCTTGAGGCCATCACGGGCGTGGACCGCTCAATATTGACTTTCGACAGACAGCTGTCGGGCTTCCCCATCGCCCGTCATATGTCTTGAGCAGCTTCCAGGGAGACGACGCGCGCGGAGGACAAGGCGTATTCCTTGTTCGGTATATTTGGCGTCCATTTGCCCGTCATATACGGCGGGGGAGGTAAGCACGCGTTCTTACGCCTCCAAGAGGAAGTCTTGCGGAAGATTCCTGACCAGTCCATCTTTGCCTGGGGGCTCCGTTCACTCCACTCCACCGACATTCTCACGTTCCCTGCCTGGTCAACGTACAGCTATGCGCCCAGGGATACATCCACATCCCCTGGAGCCGCCTTCCTCGCTACAAGAGACCACGGCCTCCTCGCATCCTCCCCAGGTGATTTCCAGGGCTTGTCGAGTCTCGTGCCCCTCCTAAGAGGAGCATTCCATCGCAAGCTAGGCTACATCCTCGATACACCCCTATCTATGTAATTGTTCCGCATACGGCATGCAAGTCCATCTCCCTGTCGTTCGGATCTCGTCGTCGAACCCAAGCCAATCTACCCACGTAGCCCTCCTCGCTTGCGAGGACCCTTGGCGAGGCTTGGCCTGTCTGTTGCTCCGCAAGCAATCCTACCACACCACGGACGACTTTTCCATAGGATCTCCAGCAACATTCGCCAATTCCTTTGACCTAGACGAGGATGGACACGTCCGCGCTATGTACATCAGTGATGATCAGATGGCCAAGTTACGGTCTGCGGCGCTTCTGAGGCACCGTCGACTGCGATGGCTCATGACCTTTTCCCTGGTACGTCTGCACAGAAGGTTGACGGATATCAAGTCACTAACTACGGCATACAGTTGTCTCTGTTGATGGTGATTGATCTCATTGTTTCCTCGGATGAGAGACTGGAGTCAGCGTCGGCACCCATCGTATTCCCGCATATGCCCGTCGTCGTAGTGATGCCCGCCATCGCGGGTTTCGGCCTCTTGATTAACATGTTACTGTTCGCAGAAAAGGACTTCACCGTGTTTCTGGTAGGCAGCTAGACCTATATTGCGAGACATGTGCCTGACCTCTCGTCTCAGGATGCGAACCAAGCCGAACGGCCTGAATTCTACCTCTTCCGACAGATACCAGCACTGTGCTTGTTCGCTTCTACGGCAATCATGACAGGGTGGCTATCAGTAGCGACTCCAATAACACAAAGCCCTTCACCATCCGGCGGGCTTTTGGTATTCTTCATTATTTTTTCCATCGCCGCTCTGCTCTTCCTCTTCGACTCCATGCGGCCATTCGCTTCTGTCGAGATCATACCAGATCTAAGAGGGTTTCAGGTGTAAGTGTGTTGATCGCGTTCTACAGGAATGTAGCTATCGTGATGCCAGTTGTCGTACCGGACTAGTATTACAGCGAGCCATGCGATATGTATGAGTATAACCTTCTGCTATGAAAAGTCTCTTGTACAGTTAATGATGACAAACTGCCTCTCAGCCCTCCCTCATAGGACAAGGCAGCTAGTACAAGGCACCTCGTGCCGACATCGGGCATCGACTTCCTACAAACAATCAGTCATAATAGAACACATCAAAGTCCCACTCCTTCCTCTCCTCCCCCTCGTACATCCACCCCGCCCGTTCCAGAGCCAAACCCGCCGTGCGCACGAGCAGCGACCCGTCCAGCCTCTCCGTGCCCGCGTCCTCCAGCCCGACGCCCAGCTCCTCCCAGCGCCTTGCGGGCGTGGTCCCGTACAGCGCTGCGAAGTGCGCGAGCGACCGCTGCAGCTTGCACAGGTGGTCGTCCGGGTGAGAGCGTGCTCTGCACAATCGCGAGCCACGCGTACGGGGTCGTGTTCTCTGGGGCGAGCGCCCCGTCCGCGGGCTTCGTCATGGTGTCGGCAGGAGGGGGCGTGTCGGTGTCGTAGAATCCGGCGATTGGCAAGGGAGGGCGGCCACGCGACGTAGAGGGCGAGCGTGTTGAGGAGATACGTGCGGAGAAGAATGTTGATCGACGTCGGAGAGGGGTACGCAGCCAGAGACGGGAGGAACAAAACGAACGTAACAAGATGCATGCTGAGTGGACGGCGTGAGTTATAAGGATATTTGAGCGAGTTGAGATGCTCCGCTTACAGGAAGAAATCGCCGTTCTTCGTCTTCTTCCTTCCCCAGAAGCCGCCCACTACGAAGATGGTGGCGTTCGTCCAGAACAACTCCTCGATCTTGTTCCACATCTTGCGCGTTCGTTCCGTCGACTGCCCAGTCCTTCACCAGCTCAGCGGGAGCCTCACCTCGCAAGTGCATGACGCGCTCGAGCGAGGTATCCTCCTCACTGTTCTTCGGAGGCGGGAGCGCGATGGTCTTGCACAAATAGTAGTCGTTTTGAAGGATGCGCGACACGAGAGAGAGCGTATGAACGCTTGAAGTCTTTCGCGTCTGCGTCGGCTGGACGGCGCTTCAGAAGTGGTCGAGAACAAGCGAAGGAAGGAGAGACGTGATACGGGAGATAGTCGCGTTCCTGACCTTGACCGCGTTCTTGGTGCAGGAACGGCACGTGCACTTGGCTTGTCAGTACCGAGTGGTCAGCCCCGAGCAGCACGTCGGCATAGAAGACGATGCTTCGTAGTTATGCTGTGACCTGGCCAGCCTCGTTCGCAGCCAATCATCCTGAACAGTTTGTTCTAGCAACGCTCGATGACGTCACATCAGTTCGTACCAATGCAGTCGACTGTTGGCTAAGAAAGACACAAGGACGTCATAAGCCTTCCAGCGTGCTGACCTGCCGGTGTGCCGCAAGGAGTCATGAGGAGGCTGACCATAGGCTGACATGGGCCAGTTAGCAACGCTGGCGAGCATATAACCCCGAGGCGAGAACGCACTGCTCTCAGTGTCCGACCTCCAGGTACGTGGTTTCTTTTTGGTGGTGGCCTAATCAAGGTGCGTAATTTTCTTTCGGTGGTGGGACGTGGCTAAAGGTACGTGGTTTCTTCCTGGTCGTAGCGGTTTCCGCTTCAAGGTGCGTGGTTTCTTTACGGTTGTGGCCCAAAGGTAGGTGATTTCTCCACGGTGGTGGCGGTTACGGACGCAAGGTACGTGATTTTCTCCCTATCGGCCTCTGGCCCTTCCAAGGTGCGTGGTTTCTTTTCCCGAGGGAGGGACTCCGGTCCTGGCGCATACCTTTTCGTGGTCCTCGGGATAAGTACCTTCCTGCTCGCTGCCTCAGGCCGCTCGGCCTGAGACAGAGATCAGGTCGGGAAACCAAAATGCGCGGTCTTGTCTTCTCGTCCTTTATGCCTTCTGACGTTTGGTCTGGACGAGCAACACCGACTTTCGGAAGTGGGCGCTGGGAACACGACTTACTGTTTAGTCCGCTGTGTATCGAGGATTCTTTCTCACACGTCAAGACCATGGGTTTTCTAGCGTAAACAGCTTTGTAACCGTCGCGAGCTATTCCGGCGTTGTAGGACGCATTGTTCGTGCAAAACAGCGAAGGGGGCTGGCTCCCTTTCAACGTGCACCAGTTAGAATAAAAGGGATACTGGAGGCCACGCCCACTGACAGACGTCGTACCTTCTGTCCGCGAGTTCGTCGTACCTTCTGTATGCGAGGTCGTCGTCCTAAGAGCATGTTCTATGAAGAGACGATGGGAGAGAGGTGCACGCTGGCAGCCAATTTGTGCGATAAGGTTTGTATATATGTCAAGTATGCTCACTACGAGTTAATCACCCATCATACGAAGACTCGAATATGCTTCGGTCTGCGGATAGAGCACATGGAAGGTTACGCAACCGGGCGTCGCGAAGAGACTTGCAAGGTTGTGGAAAGATATGGCTAACGTAAGAATACGCAAGTTGAAAGCTATCGTGAGCAAGCCTGGGAAGGTGGTACGGTGTAGAGAACGACGTCACGGTCTGCATCAGCAAATCACTCCGCGTCAATATCCTCCCCGCTCCCTGGCGGTAGACGGAGGACAAAAGTGTTTTCTAGCCTCGCGGTGAGCATTCGGCATAGTCACCACATTCAGCAGGTCGATCATGATGCGCACCGTGTTTCAAGAAGATTTGGCGCTGACCTCCGGGGGTTTGGGGTCGGGCTGTAAGGGTCGGGCTGTAGGGGGCTGTAGGGGTCGGGGTCGGGCTCTCGGAGCTCGTAGTTGGCCTTCACGTAGACGAGAGTGTCCTTTTGAGGGATAATTGTTGGCGTTGGGCAGGAAGGAAAGGACGTTGTCGGATCATCCAGTACTGGCATGTGATTACCTAAACACATCCACATCAGGACTTGTACCTACGAGACTGTTGTCCTCATGGGACCAAACCTCATCCTGTAAGTAGGGTCACCGAGTTCTCATTCATCCTCATGTCGATATCGCCCAATCATTATGCGTCGAGTTCGCTGATATCGCATCGGACACGGTGATCCGGGGAGTTTGTTCGCCTTGACGGTACAGAAAATGTACCAGCACCCGTCGGAATTGGCTGACATGAATATGCCACAAGCAGCTGTGCTTGAGGGGGCGAATGCAAAACTGCCTGCATGGTCCTTTGACGCGTTGAGACGCTTGGCCGTACATGACACCATGGCGCACGAGAGAGATACAGCAAGTTATATTAAGGGTCACAGAAATGAGCGGACATGCATTCGAGCACAGACAAGACGTGTCGTACATCTGAGATAGTACAGCGCTTTTCGAGAGAGCGGGCGAGCAGCAGAAACTCAGCCTACAACAAGAAGCATCCTACGCGCTATGTACGGGTATACCATGCGTACTTGGGGCGCTTAGCATACTGCCGTGCTAAATGAAATAGCGTGCGGCTAGATGATAAGAGCGATAACGGATGGGTTTTCTACAACGTCGGCAGCGGCATCACGCCCAAGAGCGAGACGAGAAGGGATGCGGGCGCACGCGACCGGGAAGGTATATCGACACAACGAGGCGGGATGATGCGGTAGGAGAGCGCAGGTCGCAGGCGGGGAGAGGGAGAGGGGCGAGGGAAGGAAACAAGCCGAAGCGCGAGTTGAACGGCCGGGGCCCGTAAGTTCTATATACAACGGTCCAAGCGATATAATCCAAGAGTCGGGGAAGGGCGTAGGGAAGTTCGAAATGCTGCTGGTGTAACTGGTGCCGCCGCATAAATACCTATATGTCATCTACATGCGGGCATACATTCGGCGAGGTGTCGCTGGAGAGCCTATCTGGTGCGACGCTGAGGATCTTCAAATTTCCGAGGCGGCGAAGCTGCCCTTCGTGTGCTCCTCGAGCGACGGCGAGTGCGCCGGGCGCTGCTCCATTGGCACGATCTCCTCCCTGCGGTTCCGGCCTTGGAGAGCCTTGACCCAGCCGGGCACGATGCCGCCAGGGGGGATGACCCAGGTCTCGGCGAGGTCGTAGTTTGCTGGAACGATGCGGCCGCCGGAGACCTTGCGGATGATCCAGGCACCGCCGTTGAGGAGGACGTACGAGAGGATGCCGGCGATGACGCCGTACGCGATGTTGTAGGTGAGCGGGATGGTGATGATGGTGAGGAACGCGGGCAGGGCATCGCCTACGTAGTCCCAGTTGATCTCGCGCGACCTGTTGGGTTCGTGGATCGTCAGCAAGAGTTCGACGAGGATCAGCATCACTGTCGAAAAGGTACCGGATCGTCTGCGTCGCGCAGCATATCAATGATGCGGTTGGAACGCAGCACAGATAGATGCTCCACAACGCAACGAACACGAAGAACAGAGCCAAGGAATAGTACTCACGTGCGGATCATGAGCGAACCGACGATGACAAGCGCACCGCCAGTGGCCCACGATGGGATAGACGCAAAGATCGGCGCGAAGAAGATGGAGATGAAGAACATGATGCCCGTCACGATCGCGGTCATGCCCGTTCGGCCGCCCTCAGCGATACCCGTCGCGGACTCGATGAAAGCCGTGACGGGGGACGTGCCCATGAGCGCACCCATGGAAATCGAGAAAGCGTCGACGCAGTACGCGATCGTCGAATTCTCGAAGTCGAGCGTCACGGGGTCGCGGAGGCCCGCGAACTTGGCCATGGAGTATAGCGTACCGGTGGTATCTGAAGGCGGGACACACGTTAGTTGAGGGCTTGAAAATGGGGAGATAGAGGCAAGACGTGCTCACCGAGGATGTCGACATAGAGGAACGTGATAAGCGCGTACCACACCTTGCCGTTACCATAGTTGTACTAAAGGGCAAACAAAATGTGCGCGTCAGTAATCGAGGCCAACGCCCACCGGATCGAACGAACTTACGTCAAGGGCATTTCCGACATGCTTCAACGGCCAGAAGGTAACGACCTTCTTGAAGAAGTCGAAGGCAACGTCGCCGGCGTCCGTGTGGGGGAAGGCGGTCACGGGTGTCGTGCGCGGCCACGAGATAATCGACGTCAGGAAGATACCCCAGATGATCGCGCCCTTAACGCGGTAGAGCATAAGGAACACCGTGAAGATCCTGTCAGGCACGCGCGTCACGGAAACAAGCGTGTCAAGGTGAGTTAACGTGCCGCCCGGACGTCATAGATATGGGATCCGGATGCGACTTACCCGCCCGTGAAGATACCAAGCCACATCGTCGGGAGACGCATGACCTTGGAGTTGCAGTAGAACGGCATGCTCGGGTCGATGTAGTCCTCGGGTTTGCAGCCACCCAGGCCGACGAGATTCGTGGTATCACCACCAATGACGAAGAGACCACCAGAGGCTACGGAGGATGCATGGTCAGCCTTAGGCGCGATATGGAGAGGCGGGTAGCGCTTCGTGCTCACAGAGTCCGATGAAGGCGATGAAAAGACCGATACCAGCACCAACGGCCAAGACTAGCGACTGAGGCATGATGCGGGCGAGCCATTGCCGGAGACCCAGCAGAGAGAGGATGAAGAAGATCCAGCTAAAAGACAGTAGCGCGCAGAGATAAGGCCAGGCACCTGTGGATCTGGAGCGCGGTGGGCACGTACCCTTCCATGAACACCGCAGCCATAGCTTCCCTATATGTGATGAAACCACTCCCGTGGAACCCTACGACTGAATACGCGAGCTAATGGGATAGACCGTTTGGCACCTGAGCAAACAGAGTGCAGCGGGATGACTCACGTATGCGTTGAGGCCCAAACCTGGAGCCATCCCGACCGGCAAGTTGGCGAGTGCCCCCATGAGAACAGAGGCAAGCGAGGCGATCGAAGCGGTGGTGGTGATGAAGTCGCGCTGAATCTCACCGAGGCAGGTGTTGTAGGCTGGGTCATCAAGACAACCGTCGTTCGTTGAGCACACGCATGTTCCTCCAGAGTCCGTGAGGATGGAAGCGTTGACAGAGATCTGGAGAGCAAGTCGCATTGAGAGGAAAGACGCGAAGGGCAGAACGTAACTACATACAATGTACGCCATGGCGGCCTGTCCGAGAGGTTAACATCTCGCGAGATTGAACATGTACGCCTGGACTACTCACCCATGTTGTTAGACCAGCACGGATCTCAGTCTGCAGCAGGAAATGTCAAAGTTGTTCGATGGAGTCGGACGAGCGGCACAACGCACCAAGAACCGAGACCCCTCACGTTCGCGTGGGTGACCGGAACCCTCCAAGCGGAAATACCTCCCGACGGCGGAGTCCGCAACCTAGGTAACCTGAGCACGCTCGAACGATATCGCGCGAAGAGGTGGACTACTTACTCGGGCATTCAACCTATCCGTGAAGCCTACCATGGTCGAGGCGTGCAAAGGTGCAACGAAGAGATGCGGGGGGGAGGGGACGCTACGCGCGAGCTAGCGCATTTTATCGGGTGATGTACCCAACCGGAAGAGTCGATAAGAAGAGCCACCCAGCTATCCCAGATCTTGCATCCCAGATCTGCTTGTCCGCGCGATCGGTTCTCCCACCCCCCCACCAAGCGCTCGTGCCCCTCGGACGGTCGAATGTCCGGGTCCCGCCCAATTCACCGTCTGAATCCTCAAGGACCAGGTTGTTCCAAGGTCCTCATGGCAACTTGCAAGTCGGCCATGGTTCAGTACAGCAAGCTAGGAAGAAGGTGTAGAATTCCTCGCGGCTTGACAGGAACTGATCGCTGTCACTAGTACTCAGTCGAGATGTCAGATCACGTTGCATCGGTTGATGGAATGCCTTACCTCGGGCCTCATCCTCCCGCGAAACCACACGACTTCAAGCGAACCGTTGCGATGCTGTATTTTGTGTGCGCTTCTTCGCCGCAGCTTCTTATCAGGTGGGTTCGTTCGCATGTTATGTGCCTGCCCAGGAAGCGGATGAGTGCACGGAATGAGCTCACCGGCTACCCCACGCTCACCCCCGGCTGAGAGCAGGTCACATATCCTTGCCACAGTTGACATCTTCTGAGTTCAGACGGCTGCAAAGCAGATCTTCTGGTGCACATCAACCACATGCGCGTGGGTGCGACGATGATCTCGTGAGGCGCCCATCAGATGCATACGACCCGGCGGACAGACGGGCGCAACAGAAGCGCGACCACTCGACGTGGCCAATTCGAGCTAGATTTCATAGCCTCTCGGTCAAGGGCGATGCGGGTGATGCTCCCGCTTCAGCTGGAGCTGTGCATATGGTGAAAGCTGTGTGCACATGAACACTCCGCTAGCCCCGAACGCGCAAAACTCTACTCGCGTCGATGTAAGTGGTGCGAAGTGGGCGGACATACAAAGGCTTCCCCCTTGATATCTATAAATACTGGTCGCGACGATGTGATTTGCAAGAGCTGCGCACTTGAAGATGTCTTCGCAAGTCTCAAGCTCGCGCCGCGCGCAGAGACCCCCTTCCGAGACGACCCGTGGCGACGCATCGGCCATCGACGGCGACGCCGGAGAGGGAATCATGCGGTCGCAGACAATCTGCGACGCCACGCACGCGGGACTTAGAGAGTTCCCAAAGAGACGATAAATACACAAGTGGCCGTGCGGACAAGGCTTGGCCCGAGTTCCGGGACTGCACCTGCTGGAAAAACAGAAGATCGGGGAATCGATATCGAGTCGCGCTACGTGCAGCGCCGACGCTGAGCAGAAAGGCGATATGGAATGTGCACTGGGTACTGAGAAGGCATGTGAGTGCCCATAGCCAAGAGTCGTTATTTGAGGAAGACGGGGGAAGGTGGTGATAATGAGACAAAAGATATGTGGGCACAACCTGAGGGATCAGCGAGACCAGCAGCAAACTTCAACGGCGCAGCTGGAAGCCTCGACCTTGGCTCTGCAGCTAGTGTGGTCATCGCTTAGATACGGTTGTTCAGGGACCATAGGCCAGGACGTTCGCTCGATCGTAAGTAGAAGTATGTATCGGCCTACCTCGCCATACAATCAGGGCGGATCCCGCAGGTCTCCACCGTAGATAGCCAGCGCTGTCGTTGCTTGCCCGAGGGGCACTGTGGCACACGACCCCCCTGATCGTGCTGGGTAAATTCTCGAGACCGAGAAATTCCAGTCCCGACTTCAGGTACCACGCGGATCTGGAGGAAGGCAGATACATATCGGGCACGGAGGCTCCGTAGACGACGCCAAGACTCCAACATAGCGTCGCACAGAAGAACCAGACACGTACTGGGCATTAGTTCCCCTTGGCTGATCCTTGTTCTGTACTTATTTTTGCCCCACGGCAGTGTGCTGCTGTAGGGAGGGTGTTTGCAGCTTTCCAGAGATCTCAGCTGGAGTAGGTGGTGGGCTCCTCGCAGAGAGAAATGGGTATGGACTGGGCGGGTTTGAGAATGCTCGACTGAGTAGGGCTGAACGGTCCATGTGGATGTCGGCATGCGCATACATTTGAGCAGTGCGGCGCTGCTCTGATCAACCTTGCCTTCGGGCAGCGCGTTCATCGATGGGCGCTCCGCTCTGTTCCTTCCCTAGAAAGGCAAGTCGAAGGTTGCACCTGAACTTGTTGCGTTGAACATCCCACCTTCGAGAGCCTCTGTTGCCCTTCGCGCGACTTCCAACAGTTGGAAGACACAGAAGGTGAATGGTATCAAGCATATCCGACGCACCATCCGACTACTGATGAAGAACCTCCTAGCGCAATCCGCCATGTCATTCTCCGGGAAGCAGACCGCTCACGCGCGGCCGGCGAACCCAGCGAACCACAGACGGATGCTCTTTGCCGCATCGTGCGCGGCGAGCCTCCTCACGCTCATCTTGACCGTCGCAGCAGCACAGCTGCCGCTGTTTGACTCGTCGCCGAAGATCCTGTTATCGCCGGGGACGGGGCCCGCGACCTTTTCGCTCCGACGGACGCTCGCTTCCGCGGTCTTGCGGTGGGACGCCTTCCACTTCGCGCACATAGCAAAGGAGGGCTACGTGTACGAGCACGAATGGGCGTTCTTCCCTGGGGTACCCTCCCTAATGCGCGCCCTGGGTGCGTTGCTCCGCGTCCCGACCGCGAGCGTCGGAAGCCCGCAGCAGCTGAGCTGGGAAGACGTCCTTGTCGGGGGCGTGCTTGGGTCCATGTTGTCGGTGCACTCTGTGCTGACGCTGTATGACCTGACGCTGGAGCTGCTGGGCTCGCCGAGCGTTGCCCTGCTGGCGTCGATGTTATCGCTGCTGCCCAGTAGCCCGGCGACGTTCCGCGTGGCGGGGTACACCGAGGCACTCTTCGCCTGGTGCTCGTATCTAGGTAAGAATATGTCTTGAACGAATCATTTGAGAGAGTACACAACGATCCTCTCTTGTCGATTGGGTCTCAACGGACTGCGACAGGAAGTCCTCCTGCTTGTTGACAGATCTTACTGAGACTACTGCGAACTATCCTACCTTTTTGGCCTCGTTGACCAGCGCTGGCGTATAGCAATTGAGGGCAGTGGAGGTGTGCCCCTTTCCGCACCACTGGTACTATTGATCAAATAACGGACTTGGGTCAATGTTTCATATCTCCACTCCACTTCACGTGTCTCCTCGTGGCCCCGTACTTTCAGTATCATGCGTCTTGTGAGGCAACTGATTTGAAATCCCACAGGCATGCTCTACTGTGCAAAAGAACAATGGCTCTTCGCCGCCTTTTCCTTCATGGTGGCTGCGACGTCGCGCTCAAACGGCATATTCTTGGCTGGGTTTATTCTCTATGGACTCATAGCCGAACCCTTCCTCAAACACCGCAAAGTACGCTGAACCTGTTGCCAGAAGAATAGAGACAACCTGACGCTCAACACCAGGTGAACCTAGGATCCGCGATCTACGCAGTTGCGTTGTCCGCTATGGTGGTCTCGCCATTCGTATACCTCCAGTACTCCGCATATCGCGTCTTCTGCGCGGACGGTTCGGAACCCGCCCCCTGGTGCGACTCGCTTCTGCCTTCTATCTACAGCTACGCCCAGTCAAAATACTGGAACGTCGGGTTCCTGCGCTATTGGACGCTCCAGCAACTCCCGAATTTCCTCCTTGGCGCGCCTCCGCTCGCGCTCCTCTTCGCGTACACGCTGCACTACTCACGCGCCGCCCTCATCCCCCGACTCCGAGCACTAATCACCTCCTCTCCCGCTTCGGGCAAGTCAAACGAGTCCCGGAACGAAGGTCGCGCGACCACGTCGCCCTTCCTACATCCGGCTCTGGCTCCACACGCCATCCACGCGCTGCTCATGTGTCTCCTGCTCCTCTTCGCCTCGCACACCCAGATCGTGCTGCGCTTTGCGGCGACGATGCCGTGCACGTATTGGGCGGCGGCGTGGCTGCTTGTTGAGCGACCGGCGCTGGGGAGGTGGTGGGTCGGCTGGAGCGTCGTTTGGGGCGCAGTCAGTTGTGTATTGTGGGGCGCGTTCTTGCCTCCTGCATAATGCACTAGCGACCCATGGGTTCTCCTTTGAGGCAAATGCTTCCATGCTTGAGAGAGTTTGGGAGGCCGGGCGGGATCGGCGCGCCCGGATGGCAGGAGGGTGTGCCGAAGAATATGAGACGTCGAACTGTCGTGAATGCCGTAACTCAATGGCATGGACTCACATAGCTGCGATGGCCTGGGCACGACTCGGTCGGACCTGTGCACTCGGAAAGGGATGTAGACAGGAGCTCGACAAGCTCACGTTCGCCGCATCGCGAATTCGACGTACGTATGCCGCTTCGGGGCTTTGCTTGGAAAGCGCCAGTGCCGTTGACCACGCTACTTAGATTGCGGATTAGAGTTGTTGGACACTGGCTAGTAACAACTACCGATAGGACTAACTGTAATGAGACTGCGCGCGTGTTGAGTGGCACGTTCATATGGCTGAGCTACTATCCTGCTCAGTGTCCAGCATGTGTGATGAAGTCAGCGACATCTGCGGCTGTGTGACAGTCCGTTTAAGCAAAATCCCTTCATAGCTGGCGAGCTAAAGACAACTGAGCCGAAATCATCCACTCTTGTAAGGGCGCTAATGTGCGGTCATAGGAGCCGTACCGCCGTACGACCTGCATTGAGTTTCAACTCTACCTGGACCACAACGATAGGGCATCGTCGCACCACAGACACTCTCTTGTCATGTTTGCCGGGTCCCGCTCACGGCTGGAGCAGGCCAGAAGAAGAGCTGGAATCGCTGGACAGCAGGAGGGGCGGCTGGGCCACGTGAGGGATGCCTAAATCGCATAGCCGAGTCGTACGACGCGACGCTGGCACCACGGAAAATGCACCCAATAAAACTCGCCCGCGGCCGTCTCCCACGACCACCACCAGCGGCGGTCCCCTCTTGTCCATTTCCTCTCTTTACGAGTCGTAACTAGGCCTTGCTGTTGACGCGGACGCCTCCAAGACTAGTCAAACCCTAAAGTCTACGCCCGCCAGCACCCGCCCAACATGAACTCGACGGCGCCATTCGTGCACCCGTCTGCGGACGTGTTGTACGCGAACACGGACTTGAGCAAGCTCAGCTTCCTCGAGACCCAGTGGGTCGCATGGTACATGTGGATCAACAACCCCATCCTCGCGACCGGGCTTGCTAGCTTTTTGCTTCACGAGGTTCGACGCGCTCTCTTCCTGCATTCAACATGCATGAGTCTGAACTCTATTCCTCGCAGATCGTCTACTTCGGTCGTTGCATACCCTGGATCATCATCGACGCGATCCCCTACTTCAGGAAATGGAAGCTGCAGCCCAGTAAGATCCCCACCGCCCAGGAGCAGTGGGAGTGCACCAAGCAGGTCCTCTTCTCGCACTTCATGGTCGAGCTCCCAGTCGTACGTGTTTTCCCATCTATTCTTGCTCTGCACTCTTGGCTGAGTTTTTGTTTTCTTCTCCATCACGCGTCATCCGTGTAGATCTGGCTCTTCCACCCTATGGCTGAGGCATTCGGCATGGCCACCTGGCAAGTGCCCTTCCCCCATTGGAAACAGCAGGTCCTCCAGATCGCATTCTTCTTCGTCTTCGAGGACATGTTCCACTTCTTCGCGCACCGCGCGCTGCACTGGGGCCCGCTGTACAAGCACATTCACAAGATCCACCACAAGTACTCGGCCCCCTTCGGTCTTGCCGCTGAGTACGCACACCCTGCTGAGGTCATGATCCTCGGTACTGGGACGATTGCTGGCCCACTGCTCTACTGCGCGTTCCGCGGCGACCTTCACATCGTTACCGTATACGCTTGGATCACGCTCCGTCTCTTCCAAGCCATTGATGCTCACTCCGGTTATGGTACGTCGTCTGCTGCTAGACTGTCGTTCGGCGTCTTGATTGGCTTGTCCCGGCGGTATTCGTAGACTTCCCCTGGTCCCTCCAGCACATCCTTCCCTTCTGGTCTGGCGCCGAGCACCACGACTTCCACCACATGGCGTTCGTGAACAACTTCTCCACCTCCTTCCGCTGGTGCGACCACCTCTTCGGCACGGACACCAAGTACCAGGAATACCGTAAGCGCATCACGGAGATGAAGAAGCTCAACCTCTCTAAGGAGGAGTTTGACGCGATGGAGCGCAAACTCGCCGCCGCCGCCGAGCAGGAGGGTCTCCGTGCCGAGGCCGAGGTCGAGCAGTACTCGCTCACCGGCAAAAAGCCCAAGTCGGAGTGATGAAGTTCCGAGGTCTGAGTGGGATTATGGACGGGCTTTGGATGGAAGCATTAACGACGATATTAGAAACTACGTATGTTCGACCCCGCTGACGATTTAGATACATTCGTATAATGCACGGCTTTCCTTCCTTCTCGCACTACCACGGCAAGCGTGTCGCTCGAACATGAGTCGATCGAAGAGGAAGCTCGCGCAAGTTCGTTACACCGGGCATGCTCTTACTAAAAATGTACAGAGGGTTCGCAAAGTACGTGTCGAATTTCGTCTGCTCTTAGACCTTCACCTCGGCGTACACCTCCAGGTCTTTCAACAGTTTCGCCCAACGTCCCTCGTGCCATGTCTCCACTGCCTTCCATTCTTCATGCTCTTCCCCTAGCACGACCTTCAGCCACATCAGCCTCCCCGCGACAACGAAGTCTGCCATGACGGGATCGTCGCCCATCAAGAACTTCCTGTCCTTGTCCTCGCCAGCTTCATACCACTTCGCGACCTTCGCAAGCCCTGCCTCAAGCTCCCTCCACAACCCCACGCGCTTCTCACTACCCTCCGGGGCCCACTCCTCCATCGCCCCCCCTACCTGCCACTCCCTATCTCGCTTGTACTTGGCCTTCGCCGCCTCGTCGTCTATGCGCACCAACGACGCGGGCATCGCGAGGTTCCGCAGCGCGGGGGACGTCACCGCGTCGAGCGCAACGAGGAACGCCTCGTGGAAGCCCTCCGTGCCCTCCGGAATGACGCGCGGGGTGTGCGGGTACTGGGCGTCGAGGTACCGCGCGATCGCGATGGAGTCTGCTATTGGCGTATTCGTGGATGGGTCGAAGATCGCGGGGAGGGTGTAGCGCGGGGCGTCGTCGGGCCAGAGGGAGGTCGGGCGGGCGGCGAGGCGCTTGCTGGTGGGCTCGATCGAGGTGTACGGCACCCAGACGGTGCGGTAGGCGAGGTTCTTGTAGTTGAGGGTGTACCTGTTGCGGAGTTGTTTGAGCGTGCTGGTGATGGGGAGAGGGAGTTCGGGATCTGGGGTGATGTGGGCCTACCGGGTGCGCCAGGTATGTGGTGACCATGCGGTCCCGTTTGCGTTCAGCGGTATGTCGTATAGAACGATGGGGTCTGACATCGCTGTGTTTAGGACGCTACTTGGGATGTTCACTCCGCTCATAGTAGATGGAAGCAAGGTTAGCCGCCTTGCAGAGAGGATCCGAGTACTGGGGATTTCAGCGATGTGCAAAACCAAACGGGAGACATTCTTGTGAGCCAGGCTATACTGGGCGCGCGGCGCTCGTTCCGAATCCCTCTCGCTTCTGTTACTGTTCCGTTCGTCCTGCTTACTTGCCTTCTGTACCGGCTTGCTCATCCCATCACTTGAACCACGCGTCGACTTCTTACTCTTACTAATGTCTTGATGTCTTTGGGCTACAGGTACTGTCAGCATTTACCTCATGTGATGCGCTAATGCGCAACGGATGTGGCTGACTAGCCATCAGTTGTAAGATTGGCCCAGAGCACAATGTGGGGCATCACGTGCCATTCCTGTCACGCTTTGGCCGGGAAAAGTGCGAAATCTGCATAGGGTGCGGGCAACAAATCCGAAGTGTTAACACGTGGATTATTAACAAGTTAATAACCTGTTAATAAACAGTTAGAAAGTACGAGTCTGGATAGTCATGTCAAGAATTGTTCAAAACTAGGACCCATTTGAGCGTTCTTTTGACTCTATTAACAACAATAGACCGCTTTCATTTCGTTTACTGTAGGCCGGAGTAGTGCTGCTGTGAACTGCAAGTTTGGTGCCTCTAATTTATGCAGGCCGCTGGCCAAAGCCGCCAGTGAGCTTGGTCTGATTCAGATCTCGAAGGGAGAGCGGGACTCGTCGCCACACAGCTCATTGATGTCATGCCTCGTCAAATATACAGTACTTGCAATGGCAAGGTGTCTCTGAGTTCTAGGGACTCTGTCGTTCAACTGAGATGTTTATTACTCAGGACAACAACTTGTGAACTTGGTTCAGCGCCCGGTTGATTGACCGTAAATAACACGTGTTAACAAGAGGTCCAAGAGGGCGTCCGTTAATAACGGTTCGTTATGAACCATTTTCATTGTTGACCGCACCCTATTCCACGAGGGGAGCCCCATTGACAAAACGGCGATGGTGATTTGTTTTGGGGTGCCCTTGCTACGAAGTTACGGTGTTCTATTTTTCGTTTGCGGGGAGGGGACCGAGCCTATACAGAAATACGCATCGACCTCCCTGCCAATTCCATGCCATATCGTTGCTGAGCGCTGAGCGCCGGCGGGGTTGTCACCCTTTGGCGCAGGGCACGTGCAATATCACGCTGTGACATTGCCCCACATTGTGCTCTGGGTCAATCTTATTTGTGTCTTGCCGAGGCAGTGGCCTCGTGCAGAAAAAATTGTTTGGTTTGGTCCCTTTGGATATCCTCAACACCAACCGCGATGCGAAACCAGGGAGCTTGTTATCAAAGGATTAAGGTGCAGATGTTAGGGGCGGGAGCCAGAACAGAGGATGGTTTGTTTGACCTATGAGGCGGGCGCTTTGCTCCCTCCATGACGCTCGCTGCTTTGGAAGTAGGAGCAGCATTGAATTGAAGAGACACGAGGTACTGCGGCCCCGATATCTTGGGATGGGATGCGTCGATTCGATCGGTTCTCACAATTGTCCCGCACCATTTAGAAGGTTCTTTCAGTGATTCTCATACGCTAAATACAACTTCACGGAAGCTAACCAAGCTTCATAGCATCACATATCGATTTGTAAGGGGTGGGATTATGCCGGAGGATCTGCCAGACCATAAGTGGACCTGTAAGCGTCGAGCAAGAGGTCAGCAGGGTCTCCAAAGTCTCTAACGATACCGACACACCCTGAGCTAGGCCGTCTTCAATAGATCTAGAATACCGGCCATAGCAGAGGAATGAGACCAGTGCCTCATGGCACCGCAAAACTAAGATTTGAGTTGCGGGACATGTTGAGCTACACTGTCCATGTGCCAAGTCCGATGCGGCCCGGTTACTGGCAGGCGAATTTCCAAGGACGCTAGGTTTCAGCGCCCTTGCAGTACCTGGCTTTACTCCATCTTTCTTGGAAGAGTGGATGCGTATTGGGAGGAGAGGAGTGAGTTCTGTTACGACGAGGCTGTAGGCAGCCCGGGGTCCTAATGCGCTGATGGTCTTTGGCAAAAGGTCCAAATGATTCCTACGTGACTACCAAATCTAGCCAAAGTGGCCGCCTGTGACACTGTGATCGCTTGACCGCCGACCACGACGACGACGGGCTCGACGATAAGCCCATTGCTCGCTCCGCCTCCCTTCTTGTCCTCATAGGCCGTTTCATTACGCGGGGTTTTCGCTGCTTGCTCCCTCATAGTCTGACACTTCCAGCTTAATAGCATGAGCCACTCCTACTTCCGACTACTCTCTTTTCCCGTCGAGATACTGGATTGTATCTTGCAAGAGCTGGAAGCACGTCACCTTCCATCCGTCCTTCGAACGAACCATGAATTCCACATGATCGGAAGTCGTATCCTCTATCGCATCATCCCGGAAATGCCCATCAATCGTTGCATACCATGTCTCAAGGTCCTCTGCCAATCTCCCACCTATGCAGTGCTGGTCCGGAAGCTTTGTATCGACTGGGCGCAGCACAGAGTCGTCTCCAATCTATTTCGCCTTCTCCGGGACACCCTTTCACACCTTCCCTCTCTGCGACATCTCAGCATCGAGCTCTCGCCACACGATAACCACTATGGTCTAGCATGGGTCCTCGATGGTTTGCGTGCGCCACTCAGGACGCTCGGCACATCGATTCGATGCGATGCGCAGCTAGCGGAGGTCCTCGAGACGCAGACCGCCCTCGCTGAGCTCTGTCTGCGCGGCTTCCAGACGAAACAGGCCTTCATCCTGTCCGACAAGGCGATGCCGCAACTGCGCTCGTTTCGCGCCGTGCACGCGGGTCCGTCAGTCATCGCCGCGGTGGTGAGAGGCCGGCCCGTGGAGGGTGTCTCGTTGTCGATGTTCATGGAGGACGGCTGCCTTCCTCTGGACTCGCTTCTGCTCTCCACTTCCCCCATCAAGCGGCTGACGATCATGTCGCTCGACCAAACACTCGCGCCGAACGTGCTGCTGCCGGAGATTGCTAGGCGTCTTCCCCAACTGGAGGCCTTGCATGTGGTAGTGCTGATGGCACTCTTTGACACTGTACGTCGCCATTCTGATATCTTCTGGCTTCTGCTTCTTTCATATGCATTTGCTGCCTATTCGTCCCCATTTTTCACGAAGGTGGCGGAGATGAACGTATGGGCGCCTATTATTCCTGAATTGAATCACGGGGCATTCGAGCTGGCTTAAGTCCACGCCAGCTTTTGCTCGTCATAGAGCAATTCTCATGATAGTGAATTATCAAGTCGCGAAATCCTTGTGACCGCATAATCATGTGTAGTCGGCCCACCGTGCGTAGAGGCTTGTGTCTGCGACCACATGAGCGGACTTATCTATACGTCCATGTTCCGTCATAGGGCGGATCGCTGGGTTCTTCTCAGAGGCATTCCTAGCTACGTCAAGGGTATTCCTGTACGCAACTTGAAGATAAACATCTTCAGGTGGATCGTCTCTCGTTAGCCGATTATCGAGCCTGTTCCTCAGGTTGCATGACCCTGTGGCCCAAATGATGCGCCAAGTCTGGAATAGATACTGACGCTATGTCTTCGGCTTAATTCACAGAAAACACTGCAAGAATCCGGCCCATGCCTATCCAATTTCTCCGACCTACGCTATCTAACCTTTATGGCAGCCGGCTCCGCCTCCATTGAGGACGAGGGAGAGATTGCACGGATATGGAGCAAGGCGTGCCCAACCCTTCGGACCATCATCCTGCCGAAAGGCAAAGTATGGTTCGAGCGCGACGGAAAGTGGTCGTGCTGCGGATGATTGCCTTTCTGCCGTCGCGGCGGGCGGTCTGAGGTGGCCCTAGAACATGGTCGACGGGGTGCGGGATCATGCATCGCGGGGCCAGAGGTCATAGAAGGGAATCAGAGGGAAGCACGAATATCGGGCGCAGTCGTAGAACATTGTCCAGACATCGCATGTTCGTGAAAGGTGTGCTGGTGACGTGTAGGATACGGTATGTGTTAAGAGGCGCAACTGGGAAATGTAGCTCATCGATCCATTGTAGGTTTGATGTGGCTCCAACGTGTACGGCATTCACTCTTCAAACCCGCAGAGCCATTCTAAAGCGCTACTGTGACTGTTGCTGCGTGTGGTACGCTCGTACTTCCGTGCAAGCTGAAAACATCCAGTCATCTCACATGCGGTGAGGGGTTCCAGAATCGAACCTTGCATGATATTACATCCGGGCGCCGTTAACCTCTCGCATTCACGCTAATATGACATGCCGACGTTCCTGCCGGATAGGCGAACTTCTCCACTAGGGATTGCAAGTGGCGAAATCGCGAGGCGCGAGAGCGTCAGGGACATCACCACTGACATGGATGCGTCGCGGTTCACGTGGCTCGTTCAGACGGCCTGTCGGGAAGCTTCCTTAAGAGCAATGCATATTGCGTACAATCGGAAACATGTTATCGGTTTCGTACGTCCGTACATCTTCGTCATGTGCACGTTCGTGTGCGTTCATCTAATGGGACCCCGTGTCACGGTTGCTCAAGTAATCCGACAAATTTTCACGGTCTCTTCCGGCGGATGATCCATACCCACGACGAGGAGACCCTTATGACATCGTAGTCTGCTGCCAGGCACCGGACACTCGCAACCAAGGGAAACAGACGACTCTTCTCGGCTCTGAGCGCTGTTCGCCTAGCGAGGCGCAGCGCGATGCACACACGATGCGGCGACAGATTATCCATCCAGATACCCATGCAACAAACATTCGCTAGCAGCTCACGCCGGCGCTCACATTTGATGCCCGATGCTTGGCACACCGCAGGTACCCCTTTTGCCCCTGCACTTCGCGAGTCGCACCGGAGCCGCTGCGTGACTGATAGGTCGGGTGCGGCATGCGGAAGCCTATGCGAGGATGAGGGGGATCTGTGGGAGCACTTCTGTGGCAAGCTCGCTGAACATCACGGTATTTTGCCTCCTGTTTCAAGGTGAGCCATGAGGTCTTATTTCGGATCCCTGGAGGTGCTTCTCAAGTTCCAGACTTCAAGTACGCCTCTATGCACTCTGGACGAGAACTTCCATCAGACTTAGCACGTTTCCTCCCTTCCTCATTCTACGACCGCCTTGCCAACCTTCGTCGATGCGCCTGCATTGAGGTTCTGTGAACAGAGCTGGTCAGCTTCCCAATCAAAACTGCGCACTGTCATGATTGGCGAACGAGAAGGTAAGCCTTTCAACCCGGCGGCGTTACCTGCAAGTCGCCGGACATTTCAGTGGCTTTTGGGCGGAAAAGGAGTATATTGGTTGCAGTAACTAGCCAAGCCCGCCTAATTGGGACCTGCGCAGTCCGTTAGACTCCTTCGGGCTCTCACGTAAAATGAAGCTTACGGCTTCGATATACGTCCAGCCTTAGTCTATTGCTCTAGCGGAATGAACTGTGGTAGAGTTTGTCAATGACGTGTCGGACACCTCAAGACTTCCGATTATCGATCCATGTCCAGTGAGTGATACGCTATGGGCAGTGACAACAGTCCTCTACGATGTCAGCTACAGGTGACTAGCGATTCTGAGGCATTCCGACGGCTGTCCGACCCCAGTTCACATGCAACTGCAGTGGCAAAGAGGCCCTTGTAACATAGTCAGGATCGAGATGGGTGGAATACGTCAAGCGAAGCGCCTTACGGAAGAGTGGTGAGAAGCGTTTTGATGTCTGGTGCCATACGATACTCGCCTCGAGCCGTCAAACAACAACCGGGAGAACCGGAGCACAAGACGTCCGTCCAGGTGACTGGGAATGTTCACCACTATGCTTGCTCTTTGAACGGCTTTGCTTTGCATGGCTGGATTGACGGTGACTGGACTAATGTCTCGAGGCAAGGCATGTGGTATCGGTGGGTGCTGTACTCACTCGGCGATGGCATTCGCACTGGCAGATCGACGGCCGGACGTTTGCCGGTACCATCATGTGTCCTGTAAGGTCATTGTGGAAGATGCTTCCTGCACTACTGTTCCGAAGGGGTGCATGCTCATACTTGAGGCCCGGCAGCCACGATTGGAAGGGCCTGGCTGCTACTAGGTGGGTGTAGACTTCAGAAGTCTGGCTTCGCGTGCTTCTCTCACTCGGAAGCAATACCGGGAATTGCCTCGGTTGACTTCGGGCCACGTTTCGTTTTGACTTTCTCTCAGATAGTGGAGAGTTCCCACCCCCGATGGTGTATGCGAAGCCGATGCGTCCCTGACTACGAAGCGCCAGGATATGGCGCGACGGTGTGCCGATCATTATGACCGTCCATACATTGTGTTGTCCTTCCGAACAGTTCTCACCATCTCCGTCTATCCACGCTGTTACCCGCAGCAATGAGCCCCAATCCCTTTTACCCGAAGACTTCGCTGGAAGTTGTGTCAAAACTTTCGCGGGAGGTGTACGTTCCTCGACGGAATCGCGGTGTATTCCGCCCAAGACGATATCGAGATTTCGAACGACTACGCTCAAGGGCGGTCTGAGGTACTCCCGCTCAGGGCCAGGGCAGAAAGACTTGAGATCACAGGGTCGAACGAGCGGATAGATAACTACGGAATGGTATTGAGGATGTAATTGCGTTGAAATGCAATATCGTACAATGTGTCTCTGCGAATAGCGATGATAGAGCACGAGGAGCGGAAGTACTAGTATATTGTATCGAGCCCGCTCGTAATAAAAAGACATTGCCGATATCGTGCCGTCGGGTTCACACGGTGCGGGGGCCGAGAGAGGTTCATTTGCTTGCTCGAACACTTTCCGGCACGACCCTAATCACACGCAGTGGTCACATCGCTCTACAGCACCATTAGTCACTCGCCATACAATGAATGTGCTGGAAACTTACTGCTCTCACAAACGTTAGCATATGGCAGGTGATGTAACCTTTCGCGAATCCAGCGCCAGCATATGCAAAGAGGTATTCCCATTTGCGTATGAACGCCATGTATGTCGCATCGTCAAGGAGAGCGGGGTATTGCCGGACCATCGCCTCACGATTGAGGTTCGCTTTGAGACGGCGATCCCATGTTCGCAGAGTGCGTGGGTAATCTGTTAGCGGAGCCATTATGGAATGTCAGGGTCCGACATGCCAAGCGAGCAGTAAGACGTACGAGGTGCGTGATTCTCGACACCTTCTAGAGTGAAACGACCCTTCGAAGCTGCGTACGCTGCGTCGATCAGAACCGTTGCGCTGGGCAAGCACGAGTTCGGCCACATATAACGACGCATGAAGTCATCAGCTCTATTTCGGATGCATGTCAGTGACGACACAATACACTGGTACAGAACCAGGCAGGGGGCTCACTGATAGTTGCTGTAACGGCCTTCCGGGAATGTGGAGCAGGTGACAACTATAGTTGCGGCCGTCGGTTTGAGTGCGAAATCCACCAGCTCGAAATATTTTCTGTAATACTGTGGAACGTTTCGATGGGTTCATAGAAGGAGTGGAGCAAAAACAACCGAACTCACCTTGCTGCCTACGTGCTCGAGCATCTCGACGCTGACAAAGGCATCAAACGCATGTTTGAACTCCGGAGGGATGTCCCGGTAGTCCATCAGATGCACTCGAACCCGGCCTTCCAGGCCCCTCTCCTTCACGCGTTCCTCTGCAAGCTGCTTCTGTTCTACCGATAGCGTAAGCGTGTCGACTTCGCAGCCATAAGATGCTGCAGCCTGTAGTGCTCCGACGTGAGAAAATGAACGGAAGGGGCCACGACGGTCGTCAGGGTACTCACTTCGATTGCCAATGCGCCCCAACCGGTGCCGAACTCAAGCAGTCTATCTCCCGGCTTCACGCGAACAGTCTTCAGCACGTGGTGAATTTTACGTCGCTGAGCGGTTTCCAGGTCGTTCGGGGTCGGTCCGTGAGTCAAATCTCCGCGTACGCCACCTTCTTCGTCACACCACAGTGCAGTCGAGTACATCATTTCTTTACTTAAGAACGCCTACGCGTTTCTTGCGTCAGGCACCATCCGAGCCGATAGAAGGCGATGCGTACCTTGAAGAGTTCGTTTGACTGGTCATAACTCGCGATTACGTTGAGACGGGCGCGGGAATGTGTCTGCCCGAAGAAGGCATTCCGGATCCCCGAGAACGCGGCGGTGAGCCGACTGAAAAGGGAGTGTAAGGCCGACATCGTTGATTGGTTATCAAGCCAAAGCTGAAGGTCTGCATGAGAAGGTGCTCGGAAGTCTCCTCGCTCCAAGTACTCACGTCCATGATCGCCTTCAGGTTCTCAACCTCGACCTCGCCAATCATGTAAGCTTCGCTGACTGAATGCACGGCAATTAGATCGTGTGAGCTGAAGAATAGGAGATGAGCTGACATCCAAGATCACCGGAGCTGTGTTCCGTCTTAGTTTTCGCCTGGCGTACAGGAACGGTGTAGGCTTACTTGAACACACGTGTCCAGAACCTGCCGCTGGTAACCCTGAGATGCACGCAATTGGTTGTGGTCTTGGGGTTCCCGAAGCGAAACGTCTCGTCGTAGTCTTCCACTACGAGGTAACCCGAAACAATGGCGGATGATAACAAAGACAATATGGAGGACCGCGCTGTGAACAGCGGATCAAGTCAATGACGATCAGCCGCGACGTCTAGGAAGGACGTACCAAACGTGGTATACAGAGAGTACTGGGAGCTTTTGGTGAGATGCAAGGTCGACGACCCAGAAGACGCGGAGGAGAGGCTTTCTTTAGAAGAGACTGATCGGTGAGAAGGCATCGTGGAGATTGTGCGAGGGCGATGGAGTGGGGAGCTTGTGGAGGAGCTTAGGTAGGGACATTGGTTCTGCGAGGGAATTTATACTACGGGAAGTCTTCGCTTGGGCCCAGGCGGCATCTTGAACAACGTCCGATGAATCTGTCTCGGGTCCCTCCTAGATGAAGCGGGTTCTCGGGGACCGGCAAGAATCAGAAATCCAGCTCGTGCGTGCACCGATATCCGTGTATCCGCAAGGCCTGCTAGCTGCGATGACGAAACGGTTCCACCGCGCCGTGACGGCTGTTCATCAGATGAAAGCAACGTATGATACGTTAAGCTATCTCGAACTTCCGTGCTGCACCTTGCATACGACATGTCACGATCTTCAGCAGACCAAACGAGGGATAGAATCTCATGCAGCATGCGCAAGGCGATCTCGATAGCCATACTGAGTGCACTCGGGTCCTATTCAGACATGATCAATCCAGTGGAAGGCGATGTTGAGATTGAAGAAGGAAGAGATGCTCACCGCTACCGAGCGAAAGGGACCGTCCTTCGTCTGACCAGAAGTCCCGGATCGCTGTGAGACTGCAGGGCTCCAAAGGTAGTCAGACTGCCATACAGAGCATGAGATCGTGACCAAAGATGCCAGGTCCCCGAGAAAGGCCAGGAATTTGGGATCAGAGTGGAGAGCCCTTCCCGAAGAGCCTTCCGAGCATCCGCTTGATGGACAGCATGGGATGCCGCCCGTAGGGTGCAGACTCAAAAACAGGACCGGAACGTCTCCGCACTTTGCATGCCACGAGATTGGGCAGGCGTGGGAGGACGACGTAGTCACGCTCTATCGAAGAGGAAGGTAGCTACGGAAATACCTCCATCACATCTCGGTCGGGCGGTCCTGGGCTAGATCGCCCAGGCCCGCCAACCCTTGAGCATGCTGGCAACACTGTGGAATAGGATCCGTGTAGAAACCATTTATCGCTTATGTACGTCGAGTGGTTGTGAACAACTTGCCGTGGACTCAACACGTGGCTGATAGCCGGCGGTGTGCCGTTACTGTGACCGTGATTTTGTCACAGGCTGATGTCCGTATCGCGGCCACAACGTTTCCCGGATCTCCGCCGTCATTGCATCTTCAGGAATGGTCCTCCTATATGAGTCTGACCGTAGCAGGTTTGGTCATACCCGTACCGGAACCCGAACCGGTATGTACTCGAGTTACTTGGGGACGGGCAAGACATACTGACATGTCGGAGATCTGTAGACTCGGAGCTGACCTCGCCCAGCATGCCTAGCGCACGGTCGTGGTGCGGCATGTGCCATTCATGAGACGAAATCCCAGCGCATATCGTTCTGTCTACTATGTCTCTGTTCGTACCTCTGAATGTGAGTCCGACTAGTCTCACGTTACACTAGTCGTCCACCCTTCCTATCACTCTCCAACGCTTCCTTTCTCTTTCGTATACTGCCCCGATTCACGCCCTGGAGGAATCATGCTGCATGATTTGGACGTAATTGCCCTCGGCTGCCCGTACGCGGACGGGTATATACCTGTACCCGTGGCGGGTATACCCGACCAGTGTCCTTCCCTGATCATCTCGCTTCATCCGTGATACACATCGCCAGATATCCGCAATGTTCGAAGTAGTCCAATCAGGCTCTGGGGCGCGCTAGGCGGGGGCTGACGTGGTCCGGACTGCGCAAGCTGCGACTCAGAAAGCTGGATGAAGCCCTCGCAGAAGCGCGATTGCTCCGGATGGAATTGAGACACCCTCCGCAAGCTTCGCCCGAGTCTCGACGGTCTGTAGGGTGTCAGAAGTCAAACTGGATGCTACGCACTTCCAACGTGAATCACTATCTTCTGCCCCCGCCGGGGCCAACCCATAGCAGGGTTGCTGAGTGACCAGCTTTCGCTTCCCAGCCTGCGCCTAACTGCCTAATGAGCTTACCTGCTCTTTTGGGTGTGCATAGGAGTTAGGAGTTGCCGACACAACCCAAGGCGTTGGTGTTTCTCCTGTTATCTTGTCTCTCACGACGGTGCGCGCCAATGCAAAGGAATTCGCGACACGTTCATGTCTTTGGTACCAGATGACCATATAGCAGGCTTACGCAGCGCTCACTGTGAGACCTTCGCTCACACTATGTGCTTCCTGATCGCAACGCGGCTGGAGCAGCCCGAGAATGTGCGCCCCGATCTGCGCGGCAGGACCAATATTACGTATCTGTTGCTGCCCTCGAAAAGGTCCACCATAGTTCTTGCGAATAATGCCTCCTCACGCTGATCATGAAATTCGTACCCCACATCTTCATAAGAACATTGTTCGCATTCGACTTGGAGCGAGGTTTTCCTCATTCCACATCACGAAGACCGATGGCTGATCGCTACCTGAGGGTTCTGGGCAGACGATTGAGTATCATGCTCGTTGAGCAAGACTTAGCCATGTCACCTCCTCAAGCACCGTCAGAACGCGATGCTCGCTCCGTACGCGAGTTCATTTGGGAGCAAGACACCCATCACCTTAGAGTTTTCTTACTCTAGGATCGTCACTGCATTCCCAAAAGGCCGCTATCTTTCTCCCTTCGAGACGTCGCAACCATTGGATCGAGTTATTTCGGCCCTTTCACCGGGGAGATCCTCCAGCTTGTGAGTTCGTTCAAGACAAAGCGCTCGACCACCCACTGTTCCTGACTTCGCAGGGGTACGGCCGAAATTGAACGCCCTAACCAAAACGGTGGTATGGGGCACATACGTGGCTGGCACGCGACCACCTTGTGAGGCTGCAGATATAATCCAGCATGGTTTAAATTCAGTGGAACCTCTGCCATCAGCCCGGCTCGCAGCAAAACAACCGCACCGTTTTAACCCCCGCAGGGTCCATTGAATGTTTCTCCACGAAGCACTAGGATCTTGGCTTCAAACTTACTCTCTAATCGTATCAGAAAAGTCCGAGCTGGTCTATCCTGCTCGTATCCTGGGGGCACCCGTTCCCCGTCCGCTCACACCAGGCCTGCGCAATATGGAGCGGGAATCCCCCTCTCCACTGACTTCACATGCCGTTTGCCGAACATCCGAAAGCATTCATCATGTCAGAGGTAAAGTTGACTAGAAGCCTGGAACAACGCGGCAGGCATCCGCCAGCCAGACAAGCATTCATAGATTGTACCTAATCCGATACATACCCCTCACCTGAATGAGGTATCTTCGCCAGAGGATTCGCCCTCCCGCGAGGCGCTGATGTGGCAATTGAGGTGTCTGTATCTCGCAAGAGCCATGGTGCGATGCATCCGAGCATGCCTCCCTGGCATACGTCAAGTCGGACCATTGTCCTAAATACTTCTTCAATAGCAGTTAGAAGGTGCCCCCGCATAACGCAAACGATCTCGCGAGTACCAAGAGCGGAGATCGGGAATGTTCCGTTTGTTGTCCACCACAGATCTTGGTCTAGTACGGTCTTGGAAGGACTTCCTAGGTTCCCCGTAGGTTCCCGACAAGCCAGGGCGGATATGTCCAGATGCTAAGACGCACCAGCCATGCTGAGGATTACAGTTTGGGTTGACATGAGAAAGCTTGGAATGTTGCTCGAAACACGATCGGCCGGAAGTCATCTGGAAGCGCCGATCCGTACGCAGAATCGATCTACCGCTCTAATGCCCATCCCGGAGCGCACCCGCGTGCCCGTGTGGAACATCAGAAACACACAGACCGTATGATCAAGGCCCGGTGGGCCGTCCGCTCCTCCAATGTCAATGATTCTGAAGTACGATAAACCGCAGACAGCGCAGAAGCTTCGTAGAGGAGGTCTAAGAGCGGTGTGTGTGATATTTATGACCACAGACGCGATACCTGCTTCTACCAACGCCATGCAGCAGTCTGCAACCCCGCGTTCTATGGCCGTACGTCTTCCGCGAAGCGCTCCGCTACCACATGCCGCCTTCAGGAGCCCCCCACGGCAGGTTGAGCGTCCGCAGAACCAGGTACTGCCGCCGACACCGTCAGACTCTACGTACCCGTCCTTTGGGTTTGAAGAGAAGTTTCTCAGCCAGTGTCCTCCTGACCCTCGCGCGTGCAGCCAACGCGATATAGAGTCGGGGCTGAAACGCGCACAAAAGGCGTTCCGTCGAGCACCTCCGCACCCGTGAGACTAGCCCTTGTGGTGCCCACAAAGGTGCCCCCACGGGTCGCGGCCTGGCAAAGCGCCGACAAGTATAGATGATCGAGAGCCATGGCTTCGGGCCCGCTCGAAGCAATGACATCGCGGTGACGGAGATATCGACGTTGGAGAGTGGGAGCACAGGGCGGCCCGGCAGATGTAGGGCGCGAGTGTAGAGGGGAAGAGGGCAGTATAGAGGAGAGATAGGGAGGGGGACATGAATGGGGCCCTGGAGGGGAGGCATGCTGGGCGAAGGGCGTGTGTGAGCATGGACGGAAACTCTGCGACGATGGCCAGCGCATCTTGGGAGGTGGTAATTACTCACGGAAGGTAGTCTGCATTGAGTCGCCGCCGGGGTTGGGTGGAGTGGCACGCCGCCGCCGCCGCTACCAATGACCCCTTTGGACCACGACAACCCGGCGATCTTTGCGAAACATCCTTTCCATCCGCATATCATGCATTGGAGTCTGACAAGGACGTCACTGGACTCAGTCGTCTTGCTGTAAGCCATGAACGGCTATATGGAGACCCTCACGCACAGCGCCGTACTTCTCGCTCGCTCTGCTCCCGTGGATATCCGATGCATGTCCGCCGATAGCGCTCTCTGACCTTGCATTAAGAAGTCGCTCCCACAGAAGATCATGGACCGTCGAGGGGGAGATAGGGGCAGCTGCTTCGATAGCTGAGGAAATGACATTGAAAGTTGAAAAGGCATAATGCCCACCCCATCACGAGGTGAGTAGCCGCTCGTGCCACAAGACCTAGAAGATATGATGGTGAGGACATTAGCAGAGGCGCAGTGGGTCCAGGGTTTGATCCTGACCTTCTTCTGGGAGCCCAGAAAGGCCGAAATACAGGCCCTAACCTACATGAATGGATGTGTAACGAGGCCGGCGAGCAGACATTTGGCGTATGGGAAGTATACTTGGGACTGGCAGGTACTAGATTAGCATCTGGAATGAAGGAGTCCTCCTCACTAACAGCAGGCGCACCTTTGTTGGGTATTTCCGCTGTGAAAAATTCGCAGGATGAGTCGTGAAGCCTGCACTGGGAGGCGATCTTAGTTTGCCAAGTGGCCCTCGGACGCATCTGTCACTGAGATGGTCGTAGTAGTTGTTTGACGAAATATCATCGATCATAGTTATAGCAGGCCTCATGGTAGTGACATGTCTCGCATATGTGAGATCGATGAGAGCGGGACTTGCACTTAGCGAATTCGACGCCAGCAGGTGATAAGAGGCATGGCCAAAGTGACGGCGAGTTAGAGATGATCGCATGTTATCAAAATGCTTCGTACTTGTCAAATCCATTTCGTTGAGGTACGCATGTCGTTTAGCGTGATTGTCCTTGAGCGACTTGTGGACGGCAAGCTTGGATTAGTGCGGGGCCCCCGAAAGTGTCTTCAGGCCTAGAGAAGAGTAGGTGCAAAGGGAAGGGGGAGGGGGGACGAGTCAATTCACATTATCTAAAGAGGAAGGCATATTGCGTAGATAGGCTGTTGGATGTCGACTATCTTGTTAGAAATCGTCTGTGAATGGAGTCCTGCGAGCTTGCCTCTTCGTCAGCCACGGTTGATCGCTTTCATACTATCCAACTGATCTACTCGCGTATGGCGGCGAGAGGGGAGACATACCAAACACAAGGCGCGTGAGGTCAGACGTATGCCGCTGTAAGGAGTGATGATCGCGCTCGTTCCTGAAGATGGCGATTTGTGACGAACAGTACAACCTGAGATGGACGATAAGGAACTGTCTCGTGGTGTTGATTAGAGCTCGTGTGCAAAGGAGGCTATCCCCTGCATTCTATCGTAAGTTGGCGTTCATCTTGGTTTTGATAGTCGCACAGTTCGAGTAAGCGGCGTAGGAGAGCCTGAGAGGCGGCCACGCATCGCTTCGGCATCAAGCCATACTTGGGCGCTAACTTTATGTAGCGATGCCATAGACCGTCACATACTGGTCTCGGGCCAGTTCACCCCCGTCCCACCCGCTACTTCAATTACTTAGAAGGGATACATGAGGGAAGGCAGGAACCACCGTTTTCATCAAGACACTTATCCTAGCCAATTCGGATGTTGTGTGCTTTGAACTCCTAATTTCCCTGCACTGGAGCAACATTTAAGAAGCAGCAGGTGTCGGACAGGGCTTGACTGGTCTTATGCCACCACGCTCGACACTGCACACTATTGAAGTACGCATGACGACAAAAGGGCAAACAAAAAGCGCAATGTATATCAACGTTGTGGTTCAGTCCAGGCTCGAACTGGAGACCTCCTGTGCACGCATATGTGAGACAGACGTGATAACCAACTACACCACTGAACCAACATCACTTCCTCGTTGAGTTGCTCTTCGGAGTGCAGTGAATGTGCATAAGCAATCCTAGCCGCCTTATATCGCGCATGGAAGAAAGACAAGTTCCAAGACGGATCTGTGATCACTCGCGCAGTGGGAGGATGGGGATCGGTAGAAGGCTGTGCCGAAATCGAGGACCGGTACAGTAGTATTGTCTCCTCTTACTAACTACTCGAAGGCTGATCATACTTGAGAACAGTAAGATGAGATACAGAGTGCTACGCATACATTGCCGAGATGATGACCGACAAACCGACGCCAGGAACAGACTCAGTAGAAGCCAGAGCGATCCCAATCCCCAGCCTTCTGCCCCTCCTTCAACCATCCAATTACATTTGCCGTCAATCCAGCGGCACGAATGAAGAGACTCCCATCAAGAAGTTCTGAGCCCTCCAACTCCGTCCCAGCAAAGTCGCCTGCGGCTCGCGCTCCGTACAAGGTCGCGTTGTGCAGCAGGGAGCGTTGGAGTTTGCACAGATGCTCTGCAGGATGGACCAAAGTGGTTTGGATGATGGGAAGCCACGGATTAGGCGATACATCCTCGGGAGTGAGCGTTGTATCTGCCGGAACAACCTGCGGCTCTCCGGGTTGGACAGGCTTATCCGTTGTTCCCTCATAGAACTCGCGCACGGGGATAACGGGACGGCCACGGACAATGTACCACACAAGAGAGATGGTAAAGTACCCTCGAAGCAGGATCGCGGCAGATCGGGGCGAGAGGTAGGCGACGAGCGATGGAAGGAAGATGCTCGAGGTAACTAAATGCATGCTACGGGGGTGAGCGAGAGGTTTTCAGCCGCCGGTGCCTTGGTTCAGGAACGTAAGAACACACCTGAAGAAGTCCGCATTGAACTCCTTATTCTGAGACCTCTGCCGGCCGCCCCAACCACCCACTCCGTAGATGAGGGCGTTCAGCCAGGTGACCTCTTCGATCTTCTTCTCGATGACAGCAGTGGACACATTGTCACCTTCGAGTTCGGCGGCCCACTCAGCAACGATGTTGATCAGAGTGTCCCCTACATGCGTCTGGACGAGATCTATGGGCGATTGTCCCTGCGGGCTCGGCAGGCCCAAGGCGGCGGGCGCAAACCTGGGATCGGCTAGGATACGTGCCAGAGCCGTGAAGGCATGAATCCTAGCTTTCTTCCCATCGACTCGAGCCGCCCAGTTAGCGGAGGGCTCTGTGCTGAGCGTGAGCAACGGCAGCGAAGCAGTGAGGCGAGCGACGGCCGACGATGTCGATGTAGTCTGCAATTCAAATAGTGAAGGCGGGATGAGCCGATTACCTTCGTCCCCATGCACTGCTGTCTGAGCAAGACCTAACACACGGACATGTCAGAGGGCGATTCCTCCAGTCAACATGCCACTTACCCTCCGCGACAAGGCCCAGAATACCGAACTCTAGGCCGTTCCCGATGTGAATCATCGGATGGATAACCGCCGCAAAGAACCGGTTGAGCATCCTTGGCTGCCCTTCGGTGTCAGAGCCGCCGATATTCGCCTTGGCGGAAAAGATGTATTCCTCAAGGACTTCAGTGACATCCTTCTTCAGTAGGAGATCCCTGAAGAACTTCAGGTATGAATTATAGAAACTGACCGTAACACGACATGAGTCTATGATAAAACACATTGAAACTGTCACTGCTTACTCGTGTTTGCCAAGGTGCTTCCAAAAATTCGTCGCATTCACTGGCTCTGGAGACTCGAAAGCTGGTCGCATGTACACGACGTGCGTTTGGTACGCTGCCTCTATGAGCGTACTATTCGCACCGAGGGCGTAAATGGCAACGAGGTGATGTGAAGCATGGCTACACGTGACGGGGAGAGTCAGTTACCAGTAGGGAGACAGCGACAATCAAGCAACTTACTTGTGGAAACCAAAGTCGTTGAAAAACGCGTGCCATTTGACATGGTCGTCCTGTAGCGCCTTGGCAAGTGCCTCGCCAGACTTGTGGGAGAAACCAGCCAAGCGTACTGGAGCCTTGTTAGAAGGCGCTTCCGATGGGAGCGGGAAAAACTTGTCGAGCTCTGTGGTTCGAGGAGGCATTGGAGCTGGAATCTTGTTACTTGCTGAAGACGTCGAGACTGAGTGGTGAACGAGGCTCCTTCTGGCTCCATATATACCCCCGCAGATTCGACTGAAGCACGTCACGAGCGACATCCTGCCCTTCAGGCTCCATTGCACGTGAGACGCACATTCAATCATGTAGGATCCCGTGGGCACAAAATTGCAGGGTTGAGTAAGCTTTCCCGCTACAGAGCCTTGTCTGAGGAGTCATCAAGCTCACCTGCGACGAGATCTTGATGGAAAGCAAGCACAAATACCACACTTCCCACATGCCAGCATTGCGTGTATGACCGGCATGCAGTTAGGGGGCTTGCGTGGCTTGCGAATATCTACTTTCGACACAGCTGCAACATGGACAACCTGCAGTGCCGGGCCACCGCGCATCACAGTGCATGTCCGTTCCAAGCGGATTGCGTATATGAATCACAATGACAAGCGATGGCTGGATCCTGCCAAGGGTACATACGAATGGCGAGATGTCGTTGGTTGCGACGACATGCTAAGCGGGATTTCGTCAATCTTACAGCTAACTGCAAAAACATAGAGCGTTCGGGCCCGCTCTGTGCGCGCGTGTCTTGTTTGGCCGCCTTCCCGAAACAGTAGGTAGGGGCGCTTGCCTGACCACGGCCCCTTGACGACGTACCGTCGTACCGCGCTTTTACTCTGCCTTCTGCTCAACGCTTGCAACAGAAACTATGGGGAATCGACGCAACATATCTGATGAGGAGAAAAGGATGGTTGTGATCATGGCTGAGCGTCTGAAACCTGCTGATATCGCCGAGATCACTCGCATCCGCCCCTCTACAGTGCGGAAGGTCCTGCGGCTTTGGCGGACAACCGGTGAGGTCTCTCAGCGGTCGCACATTACTGGGAGGCCTCGTGCACTGACAGGACTCGAAATTGCGGTATGTCCCTATACTTCCTTCTACTCTGTTCCACTACTGACTAATCATAGTATCTTGAGTCGCTTATCGAGCGGAAACCGGACATGTATTTGTCGGAGCTCAAGCAGCAGCTTGAGGCCGCATATGAGGTGAGAGTTGATGAGACTACGATCTCTCGTGCTCTTAAGAGGCGTGGGTACACCCGTAAGAAGGTATGTGTTGTATCAGTGCTGAAAACAAGTGACGTTTGAATGACATTGGTATAGATCACCCGGCCTGCACGAGAGCGTGACGAGGAGCAGCGGTTTGCCTTCAGGGCCCTAATCCGGGAAAATTATCCACCACAGACACTTGTATTCCTTGACGAGTCATCATGTTATCGCTTCACAGCACAGCGTAACTACGGCTGGGCACCTAATGGAGATCGCGCTCGCCGGCATGATTTCTTTGTACGCGGCACTCGGTACGTCCCTTATCATAATGCTGTCAGATCTAGCTTACCACTATGATGCATGCCCAGATACTCAATCCTCCCGGCCATTTCGCTTGATGGGATTCTTCACCTTGATATACTGACTCGTTCCTGGACCGCTGAGGAGTTTCGGACATACCTCGATGTCCTTCTAGACATTATGAATCCGTTCCCTTTGCCGAACTCTGTCCTAGTTATGGACAATGCATCAACGCATCATTTTGAAGGTATCCGTGAGATGGTTGAGCAACGGTACATCAGCTGATTTATTTCTAAATATTCTGGCGCGTACTGATGTACTCACTAGTGGTCGAAGGCTAGTCTACCTGCCGCCATACTCACCCGACTACAATCCCATTGAAGAAGGTTTATCGTCAATGAAGGCCTGGATCCGACGTAATCGAGACTTCGTACTTGGAGAACTTATGGACGAGGAGACTTGTAACCCGATTGCAATGCTGTGGAGTTCTGTGTATTCTACAATGACCCCAGTCAACATCAGTGGCTGGTTTGCTAATTGTGGATACACACATTAGGGATTTGTTGAAGGACAATCAATATATTGCTTATTACAATGTGAAACAAAATGAAGTGCACAATGTATTGTAAAGTCGAAGATGGTTACAATTCAAAGCACTCTCAAGCCAACAACACCGGATCAATGTTCTCGTTACCAATACGGACACGCTTGTGGCGATCTGTGTTCTCTCGGCTCTGCCGGTGGCGTTTGCGAAGCATCGTCTGCACCTGTCGTAGGAAAGGCCTGACAAGGCCCTCTGGCATCTTGATCTCCTGAACATACCACTTTACCGAGAAGTCAAGGGCACTTCTGGCATAGACAACGCCCTGAGCTGTAAGTGCATCCTGGTACTTTGGATAGTGAGATGCAGGCTGCTTCATGTCTAGGGCAGCGAGGACCTCCGAGATAGACAGCGACTCGCCCTCAGCATCTGACTCATCCTCATTGCTTGACGAGGATGACTCTGAGCTTGCAGATGGGCTGGCATCTGAGGACCCAGACCGAGAGTGGTGTGAACGGTGTCGAGAAGAGCGGTGATGTGATGAACGGCGAGACCAGTGGGAGGATCCAACATGGACATGGATGTGAGATGTAGAATGGGGGGCTGTAACTGGAGTCTTGTTACGAGCACGACGGCGCAATTGATCACGTGTCTGCTTTCGAAGCTCATCAAGCTTGAGGCAATTTGGAGGGATCCGACACTCGCAATCACATTCTTCATTGTGCTATAGCTAAATGTGAGTAGAGAGAGTAGATTCATCCATGTAGAACATACCATCAGGCGCGCCCACAATGAGACATGCTCCTTATAGAGGCGAACATGCTCCCCTGTCCTGCGGTCGATATAACACCAAGTCGGTGTACCATTTGCAAGAGAACAGTGTTCACAATGGAGCTTCTCCCGACAAATGCGCAGCTCATCTTGAAAGGCGGACTGAGATTTTGGAGGCTCGTTCTTCTTGGTACCGTTGGCCGATGTTGAGCTGGCTGCTGTACCTGGCTTGTAATCCTATAGAACCAGAACATCTTGTATTGATCGAATGCAGTGATGTACAGATAGAAGCACGTACCAGGTTAGACAGCTCCAGCTGTACTGTCCGTGACACCGCCCGCTTCATCCGGGTGAGTGTGGACATCATGGCATTAGCCACATCCTCCTCCGTCTCGAAGCGGACAAAGGGTTCCGACTTGTTTGATGGGACCACACGGTAGCCGATGCGGACCGGCTTGTCTGGGTCAACACCCATGAGACGTTGGACCTGGCGGAGGAACTCGAGAGGAGGGAGGTTTGACGGAATCTTGAATGATGCCTGTATGACTTGCTCCCCATCCCGGGTGGTGTTGATAGGCAATAGGACACTAATTTGTTCTATAGAGCGTGAGGTAGTTACCATACGGTCATCAAAGCGACAACATACCTGGTCCAACAGCACGGTAGTGGTTCTCCGGTCCTGCATCTGTAAAAACCACCTTTGCGAATTACACCTATTCAGTACAAATTAGCTCTTAATAGACACAGTAGTTGAATAGTGAAAAATAGGGCAAAATCGAGAGGTTCCCAAAAATACTTGCACTATTTTGCACTATTAATGCAAATTCGTGCAAAGTAGCACTATAGTAGACGGAAATAGTGCTACAGTAGACGTTGATAGTAGTGGATAGAGTGGGTCCATAATTTCTGACTAGCGTAGAAATGCTTAATATGACCTCAAAACCATCTGTTTATAAGCCCCAGATGCATTTAAAGTGCTGGAAAAAATATTATAAAAAAGTGTCCTTACTCAGTCCTGAACCCCCAACCCCACTTTCAGATAACACTCCTATTCCGAAGGGGTGCTCTATACCACTGCACCACCAGAGCTTACATAAATCCTCTCCACAAGTACTATATATATCCATCACTGCTGGACTTGGGCAAAGTGGTGACACCTCACCTTGAGATTCACCCGCTGAGGCTTGCATATGTGTAATGTCTGGGACTATGTATATAACATGGAGTGTGCTATAGAGTATGCTTCATGGTATGAATGCTGTGCTGACAGCC
>NW_006766899.1:68485-70245 GCF_000275845.1 Dichomitus squalens LYAD-421 SS1 | reverse complement strand
AGCCTAGTCCTATACATAATAACAAGTTCTATGTTGAGTTGTGCCCTCAAATATAAGTCAGCTATCATAGTGATTTTGCAGCTATAGAGGTGTGTAATGCTTGAGTTGAGAACTATGAGCTATAAATAAAGGATTCTCATCTTATTTGAGTCTCCCCTAAATGAGTAGTGCTAAAATAGCGCAAAATAGTACTACAGTAGTGCAAAATAGCGAAAATTAGAGGACCACATTTGCAGTAGTGCTATAGTAGTATCATGTTGGCACTACATGGCACTATAGAAAAAGCGATAGTGAAGAGTAGTTATAACTAGTACCAAGTATACTAATTAGTGCTTAGTTGCACTACTGAAGAAGTGCGTCTGAATAGTAGCTCTAATGTAGATGTCATCTCTGCTAACACTTGCTAATATAGATGAGATTATCTGAATAGTGATAATTAGTGTCAATTCGCAAAGGCTGTTTTTCCAGATGTGGAGCGCCCAAAGCAAGAGGCTGCGGGGGATCAGCGCCGGGGGCATTGCCTTGCTGGCCCAGGTATGGCGGCGGCGGCGGCGGCAGAGGTGGGAAATGCCCTGCATTGAGGGCGGCCATGGTGTACGCGACAGCTACCTCCTCGGGACGGGGGGGAGGCATAGGCCCCATCCCGAGGAGAAAACGAGCAACAGGCAATTGGTCTCGCTGCCGGCCTTGAGGAACCGGATGGTTGTTGCTGTTGAGATCTTGGAAGGGGCCGTGGTCGTGCTGCACGCTCCGAGTACGGGCACCTGGGAATAGAAGCAGGATAGCAACGTAAGTGAACGTGGCAAGAGGACAGAGCGCGACACCGGCCAGGCAAACGCCCGTACCTACTGTTTCGGGAAGGCAGCCAAACAAGACACGCGCGCACAGAGCGGGCCCGAACGCTCTATGTTTTTGCAGTTAGCTGTCATACACCTTGCCATGCAACATGCCTGAACAAAAGCCAGGGAACAGTAACTCATGCTCAACTATAAGGAGCATGTACTGAAAAAACTGGGAGAACAGTCACAGCAGACTATGCAGATCCAAGGGGCGTAAAATCAGGAAAATGCGCTGCCGTCAACACCGGAGGTACACTTCTTCCCCAACTGGGTGGTTCCTGCATGCTGCCTGACAGAGCATAATGTTGGAATCCTGGTGTCAAGATGGCGATCTCGCGGAACGAGCGCCACAGGTCCCGCCCCCCCCCCCGACTGGATACCCGCGCCATTATCTACCCCTATTTAGCTATGTATATAAGCCTTATTGTATCTACTGTGTACGGCACGCGTTTGCACGAGCCAAACGCGAATCCCATTTAATAAACTCGGGGCTGTGAAGACAAAGATTAGATCCGACTAGAGTCGAAGCAAGATCTTCAGTCAGTAAGGAAAGACTATATTGCAGTAACCAACTGTACCTAGAGTCGAAGCAAGACTACAAAGGTCAAGTAAGTAACTACAAGTTAGAGATAGATGTAATGAAGTACTCACTCTTCAGTCAGTAAGGAAAGACTGAAGAGGGAGGACGCAATCTGAAGTCCTTATATACTACAGAGAAGTGTCCATGACTAATCGAAGAGTGGTTAGTCACATGTACCATAGTGCGATGAATAATACGATGGTGAAAGAATTGCGACGTATCGCACCATAGGATGAGTAAGAGATGAGTAAGACATAGACCTGTCTAGACCGTTCTGGAGTAGTACGGATTGTCCTAGACAGTACCAGAAGAGTCCGGAAGCATAGCTATAGTACACGAGC
>NW_006766899.1:58614-62399 GCF_000275845.1 Dichomitus squalens LYAD-421 SS1 | reverse complement strand
GGAGTAGTACGGATTGTCCTAGACAGTACCAGAAGAGTCCGGAAGCATAGCTATAGTACACGAGCAGAGAGTCCCAAATATGGTAACATACTACATAAGCGACTACAGCTAAGCGCTAGGAGACGCATAGCCTCGTGTAGTCCGGACCGGATAAGTCCAAGTTCAACACCATTTGTGCCCGCTTGCCCTCGAACTTCTTCACGTAAGACCCCACAGGCATCCGGAAAGCCCAGTCTTGACTCTTGACAAGCAGATAGAACAGATCCTGCGAACATACGAAGTCATAATGCATGCAGGCTTCCTAACAGAGCACGACTCGCTGCAGACTTGTCGACTATAATTCATCCCGTTAACTAGTTAGACGCCCCAATCACGTGCTTTTTAACGCTGTGACATAGTAGTCGGTTGTGCGCGCGGCCAATCTTACAACTTTGCTGACATTTTGCTTGATCGTGACAGCGGAGAGTAGTCATAGTCATGAAGGTGGGAATACACAAAGGCATTAACCAACTGATTCAAACGGCCTATACCTCAACTATGGTGGTGGTGGCGAGCACCTTACCATCCTTACCACTGACTCAATCGGCGTAGTCGCCTTCGGTGAAGGCATCTTGGTGCATCGTTCGGTAAAAGTCCCAAAAACGTCGTCCTCGTCGGTTTGGCCAAGGCCCACTGGGGCAAACACCTTGTTGAGAAAGATGTGAACGGCTGCGCTGACGACGAAGCCCAAGGGCCACGCAAGATCGTAGCAGCGTGTCCAGCCTATCGAGACTCCTATTGGGTTTGAAGAGACGGCATTGACAAATCCCGCTGTAGTTGGGTATCAGTAGACTGAATGGAGGTCGTGGATAAACCAATTCAATTGAATAAGACTCACGCATGAGAGGCCATACGCCAAAGATCCAAGCCACAAGGGCCCGGAAATTGACACCATACGCGAAGTAATAGATGGAACCCGAGTTAGGCATGTATAGATGCGACAAACGAAGTTTGCTTTGCCTGACGACGAGATAGTCGGACGTCATGACACCCTAAACGGTCTTGTAAATGTGTCATCAACAGCTGAATTCAGGAAACGACGGACTGTCAAGGGCCCCAGGAACACCGCAAAGGAACTGAGTACGGTTAAGAAAGCACTGGAGCCTGTGAGAAGTTTCCAAGGACAGATAGCGATTCCGAGCGCAGCCGTGAGTAAGGCACCCCTACAGTCAAAGCAATGAGTACCTAGCCACAAGAGAGATATTGACTTGCTAACCGTCTGATATTGAGATATTTGGGGAGTAACCCGGAGAGGTCTATACCGCCGGAGATCGCGTTCCCGGCGACATTGATACCGAATTGCGATACCACGAATGCACAGCCGGCAAAGAAGCACGCCGCTCTAGCACCTGGACCGCCGCGAAGCTGTACGACCCGCAACAGGTCATACGGGGCCCACAGCAGTCCGTCATCGGGGTAGAATCCCGCGGCACAGCTCGTAACAATGATGCCGAATAGAGCAATCATTACGTTGCTGAGCGGCACGATGAGCATTTGGCTGACGAGCTGTGCTCGGGGGTATGCAGCAAACCGCGAGTAGTCGCTCTGGTTCAGTATGCCCGCGCAAATACCTCCGATGGTCGAGCTTACGCCATACGCCATAGCCCAGCCCAGTTGGGACCCTTCGGTAAGTGGCTTGACGCCGCTGAGCTGGCTGGGATGACTGAGGAGGGGGCCGCCGCCACCTTCCTTCGCTAGGGCCCATGTGAAGATCGCGAACGTGGTGACCGTCATGATGATACTGCCGAAGAGGAAGGGCTTGCGGAAGTGTTCTGGAGGTATCGTCAGGAGTGGGACTGACATCGCTGCGAAAATGAGAATCCCGACGAGGTCGTTTGTCCTACCAAAGAGCAATCAGGCCCTGTTAAGCTTGACAACTCATAATATGCACCACTCACTGAATACCCGCATCTGGAGGCAGCGTATTACGCAAATAGTAGAAACTAGGCCAGATGCTGCCTATAACAACCTTGACCTGAGCAACCATTCGCAATCAATAGATGGTTTCTATGTCGAAATGCCAAGATGCCGACTCACGCTCTTTCCACCGCTGTCGGAATCAAAGTAAATTGGCGTAGTTCAATGAATGCATATACTCACTCACAAAACGAGCTGTACGCCATACCACACGAGCGACAACAATATCCGCATCAGCAAAGGGAAGAAGCTCCCAAACACGCCCCATACGAAGCGGTTATAGATAGGGAATCCGACATGCCACTCCGCACCGACGAATCCGTTCGCAACAACCGCGCAAGCGACGATAAGGTATCCCACTACAACGGAGACCATGGCCTGCCAGACATTGAGGCCTAAACCAAGGAGGCTGGACGCGGTTGTCCACCCGCTGATGTTGAATCCTGTTAGAAGCCAAAAGCCTACAAATGACCAAGAGCCCCAAGTACGACGCGAGGGAGGGAGAGGAACAATGTCTCGATTGATCCATGCTGTCGCCTCGCCTTCGTACTCGTTCTCGCGTTCCACCTCTAGTCGCTTCACAAGCTGCAAGATGCGTGATTTTGGAGTGGTCATGTTCGTGAGTCTGGACGAAAAGGAATCAATCAACGACAAGCGCAATGCGATCTGTCTTTGAGGGTGCGGGCCAAGTTCCTATCATGTATAAGGAGCGGCACCGCGATAAGACGGGTCTCGTGCGCGTCGGTCGACGGTGCGAGACGAGAGATAACGAGTGTGCACATGACGAGTTCGCCAACGTGTCGGTGGGCGATCCTGCTCCTGGTAATCAGCTGATGTAGTTCTTTGCCAGCAAAGGCCCTTTGTCTCATCAGCAGTGTCCCGGCGGATATGCATGAAGTGCTGGTGAAGAGTACTTTTGACCGGTACACCAAACACCGTACTCAGCCGGAACGCACGTCCTCTCCCGCGCCTCTCTCGTTCTATCCGTGCTACTGAAGATGTGTACAAGTTCGATGTTGACAAAGAGGCCCTGTGGGAAGAGATGCAGTGAAACAAGATTCAATGTTAAAAACGGACAATTGAACCCACTAATGAGCGTAGAAGCGCAGCCGCACAGAAATCGGTCAGTCCTATGTTATGAACAGCAGGTTTTGGAGACCACGACGCCCCGATGCGGATCGGCTGGTGGACGAAGACATGCGCAGAAGGCGACGCACGAGTACATATGTTGGGGATAGGCAGCGCCCGGGTTAACCGAGGAGGCGCGCGTCAGAGCGCCCGGCCTTCGCTTATGCCTCGGGGCTCGAATTGCATGATAATCTACGGCTTGATTAGACGGCAGGACGGCCAAATGGAATGCTGGTGGCTGAAGGGCGGTCAACGTGTAAAAGAAAGATCTCTCCCCGAAACCTCCCATTATGACTGTCGCGGCGACTAGGCGCGTAGACTCGGGTCGACGTTCGGCGACGACCCCGTAGGCGAGCGGCGAGGAGCCGAAAGGGGGAAAGCGAGGGAAAGAGGGATAAACGCAACAAGAAACTCGACGGGGCAGAGCGGAGGCCGGCACGAAGGCACAAGACCTACGAAGCTAGTCTTCACGCAGATAGCGACAGACTAGTCCCAATGACCAAGTTATACATTAGCAATCGAAGAGAGATACAACACTATGGTCACTCACCTAGTCCCAATGACCAAGAGGTCGAGATGGGGACTAGGGAGCGCCTAGGGGGGTCCTTATATACTAGAGGGGCTGCTTAGCAACCAAGGACAAGGCGCGAGAGCGAGGCAGTGAAGATGACAAAGGGGACAAAGGGCGAGAAAGAAAAGGC
>NW_006766899.1:14366-53031 GCF_000275845.1 Dichomitus squalens LYAD-421 SS1 | reverse complement strand
TCGACGTTCGGCGACGACCCCGTAGGCGAGCGGCGAGGAGCCAAAAGGGGAGAAGAGAGGGTAAGAGGGATAAACATATCAGAAAACTCGACGGGGCAGAGCGGTGGTCGGCACGAAGGCACGAGACCGACGAAAGCTAGTCTTCACGCAAGCAGCGACAGACTAGTCCCAATGACCAAGTTATACATTAGCACTCGAGGGGAGATACAACGCTATGGTCACTCACCTAGTCCCAATGATCAAGAGGTCGAGATGGGGACTAGGGAGCACCTAAGGGGGTCCTTATATACTAGAGGGGCTGCTTAGCAACCAAGGACAAGGCGCGAGAGCGAGGCAGTGAAGATGACAAAGGGGGAACAAAGGGCGAGAAAGAAAAGGCAAGGGCATGGCGATCACGGGAACGTAGCATGCGGCTGTGGGAAAGTATCTACAGTGTCCAAACTGGGATGAGCTAGGAAAGGAAATGGTCCGGAAATGGAAGGTGGGCGTCAAAGGGAAGGGAATGGGCGGCAAAAAGGGGCGTCTGTCCAACGTCCGTGACAATGACCGAGCAGAGTGGTGAAGGGGTATCTTAGACATTGAATGCACAAGTTCTCTCGTGGCGATTTTCAAGTTGGAGCCTAGTTCTCGAGATATTGTAAGAATTGAAAATCTACACGAGAGAATATGTTCTACACGTCATTCCCTACAACTTTTGAGTGAGCATCCCAGGCTCAAAACGCGCTCAGAGCGCAAAAGAATGTAAGCGCCGTGCCCACTGGGAAGGGGGAGAGGATTAAGCGCCTCTCAGCCACCGACCAGAGCGGTAGTGGTCGCTGTGCCTTCGGCATCAGCAAAAGTGTAAAAATCTTTTGCCGTATTGCCCGTTCAGGCAATACTCAGCGAGAGCGCGCAATATACGTCAGATCATGCGCTGTCATGGGTGGTCTTGCAATGTCGTAAATATATTGCAAGACCTTGCAATATCCTACAAGACCAGGCAATATCGGCAATACTGGGCAATATTTCGCATTATTGCAGGTATTGCGAGGTATTGCCGGTATTGCGCGCTCTCGGAATACATTTCCGGTATTGCAAGACCATGCCACAAATGGCGCTTCAGGCAATGTTTGCAATCCTGTAGGATATTTTTACACTTTTGCTGATGGCTCATGTCCTACAAGTACTGGAGTGAGCCATGCTCATCTCGGCCAAGCGAAACAATTCACAATGCATATAATACTTCTTACACATCTGTACTACGGTTTATCCTGCCTGTGAGGGGAACAAACCCTTGGAAGTCCCATTATACCACTAAGATCCTCGAGAGCGCCTCATCGGAGTCGAACATCGAGGTCGGGTAGATGAGAGCGGAAGACTATCTCTGAGCGCTATCGTTATATAAGCAGAACATCGGCTAGCGGGCGCTGCCTATCCCCACATATGTACTCCCGCCCAAGCCGTCCAGTCACTCCAGTGCTCCATATCGGGAATTGCCGAGGGCGATGCATGGTCCATTCGGGTTTCGCCGATCTATGTCGGTGACATGGCTTCCTCTGTGAGGGACAATTTGTTCTGTTATGCAGGACATAAAAGCGCAACAAGTCCCCTGCGTTCACCTATCCTCTTAACCTGACGGCGGATTTGGGAAGGCGGCAATGACGGACGAACGCAAAGATGTCCGACAGAACCGCTTCGTGCTGTGAGCATTGTCGCCGCCGTTGGACCGTGGCGCCCTGGGGCTATACATGGAGTTTAGCTTGTGGAGTATGTTGTCCACCTTCAGTGCCAGAGACTGAGACTGGCACAACTAACAAGCTGCTACATGTTTGTCAGTCAACCTCCGACCGGATCGACGTGGACGAGATATTCACCAAGCTTGAGGAGGCCCACGTAAGTCCTTGCCGCCACGTGGACTCACCCATTTTTCTAATGACATGCTATCCCGAAAACCAACGTGTAGGCAACGTGTAGGAGGCGACAGTCACCTATCGCTAATGCATAGATAGCTGGTCCGCTGAAGATAGGATCACCGCTGTCACGGCACTACTGTTTTCTGGCTATCAGCCTGAAAAGAAGACCGCGCAGTCAACGTGTCGAAGAGCCACGACCGGGCTTTCAAGATCCACCCCGGCTAACCTCGGTAATTTGTCTTCGGCATGGAAGTTGAGCATAGTGGGACCGATGAAGCGATGAAAGCCGACTCTCCGTGGTCGTTCTGATTTTCTAGCTTATAAGTAACCCGGTCCCTTGTAGTGTTCCAACATCACATCTCTCGCTGCTTGCCAGTCTCGCTGATTGGTAGGTCTGATTTCTTCCTTGCTGGCGACTTTACTCTGTTGCTGAACGGCCTTTGCTTTAAAGCTCATCGGACGCACTTTCCTGTCTCCAACACATATCGTCATCCACTCCACAGGTGTGTTATTCCTTCTGTTGTCTCTTCTCTTCGTATAGCTCATGTCGTTATAATTTGTGATGCGCCTATTGAACACCCGAACTGGCGAGTTTGTGTGGGTCGATGACCCGCGAACAGTCCAATTTGCTATTCTATCTCACGTCTGGGTAAGAAAAGGCAGCCCCAACTATCCCGAGCAAACATACCAGGACCTTGTTCAGTTGCACCTCGTGAAGGGGAAGCATGGCGAATCCGTTCTTCCATTCCTCTCTGACAAGGTGCGACGCTTCCTCGAGATCGCCCAAAACGACGGCTTCGAACTCGGCTGGGTTGACTCGTGTTGCATTGACAAGACTAGCTCGTCCGAGCTCTCTGAGTCCATCAATTCTATGTTCAATTGGTACGGCTACGCTGCCGTTTGCTATGCATTCCTGCACGACGTTACGGCCCCTGGTTCATCGGATGCCGTCGTCTGGGAGAGCGAATTCCGGGACAGCGAGTATTTCCACCGCGGCTGGACACTACAGGAGCTCATCGCATCTAGTATTGTTATCTTCCTTTCCAATGACTGGAAGACCATTGGCTCGAAGCACACTCTCGCGCCCCTCATAGAGGAGATCACCAAAATCGACAGCGCCGTCCTCACTTTCGACAAGCCGCTCGAAGCTGTTCCCGTCGCGCGTCGCATGGCGTGGGCAGCAACGAGGGTCACCACTCGGGTCGAGGATGAGGCGTACTCGATGATGGGCATCTTCGGTGTCAACATGCAGACCAATTACGGCGAGGGACGATATGCCTTCAAACGCCTCCAGGAGGAGATTCTCAAGCGAACCCCGGATCAGACAATCTTTGCTTGGGGTCGCTTTCTGTCCAACTGTGCATTCACGTTCGCAAACGCAGAGCGCAGAGACATATCTTCCACGCCTCACCTTCCAAACACTCCATTCCCGAAACAGTACCTCTTCGCATCGTCACCCAAGGACTTCAAAGACTCTGCTGATCTCATCCACCTCTCGCGCGATGAGTTCGCGCGCAGGCTCGGAATCTCCTCAGAAGATGACGCTTACCAAGTGTTCACGCCCACTCCCTACGGGATGCAGACACGTGTTCCCCTCGTCGCCGTGTCTTTGACGGATCCCCACTCAGATGCCCCCACTCAGATGCCCCCACTCATCTTGCGCTTCTTGCTTGTGAGGATCCTCACAAGGGATTACTGGCACTTCTCTTGCACCGACGAGGCCATGCCTCCCAAGCGGAGTACTCTGTTGGGACCATCGTCGGTAGCATCCGTGACCTCGTGGGCTCGGATGAACCTTTCTCTGCATCGACGCTCTGGTCCAACTACAACCGCGCTACGTATGTGTCCGACGAACTTCTTGACACTCTCCGTTCCTCCTTGCGCATGACTGGCGTATACATCCCTCACTATCCCTCTCACAACGCCAACCTTCTTGAACGCGACACGCCCATCCATGCCGAGCTTCGCGAGTCGCGCCTTGGCGACCGGATCGAAATCCGCCTTTCCGCTTGGTCCCGCAAACTACTCTTCATGCAGGGATATCGTGTCTCCCCCGCCGCCAAAGAGGATGACCCTCTCCCCCAGCGTCCGCTGACGCGCACTTTGTCGGAGTCATCTACCATAGGAGTATTAAACAGCACTGGGGACTATGTCGCTATCAAGGTCGGGCGTTGCAGCTGCGACTTTGGTGAGAGTATGGGGCTGCTTGGTGTCCTAGTTTCTCCGCGAGACGGTAGGATTGTCAACGGCGCTCGGCTCGGGGACCAACACTCGATCAATCATCCCGTTCACATCCGCTCTTGGTGCTTCCGCAGCGGCACCGCTTCGAAGGAGTTTTCAATTGAGACTCAAGCAGGAAGAATGCTCACGCTGCGGCTTTCGCTGACCCGGGACTCTGCTATGCCCAGCTCTGGCGGGGATAATCCGAGACCCTCGAGGTACCGCCTAGGCGTAGAAGTGCGCTCGAACAGCACAGTGCCTTCTCCGGTGTCCCATGGCTCCGCACTGCCTTTGCCAGCCATCAAAGGTTTCCAAGAGCCATACCCTACTTCCCAACTTCCGCATATGTACGCCAATCACGGTAGCCCTCGGTCGCACGCCTGTCTAGGATCGCATTTGCCCAGGAGCGAAATGCTGTCGGTTCCGAGTCGGACAGGTTCTCATCATTCCGGGAGCAGCATGACAATGCGGAACAGTTCTGACACTCTCCTTGAGGCTGAGCGTATGTGGCCGCAGTCTCCTGAGAGTATTCGCGTGCACGCTCCCTCGAATGCCGCACAGGACTCAAGACACGCGACACACTCGCCTTCTCCGTCGCACCGGGGCGGAGTCCCTCGCGTGCTACGCGAGCCGTGGGCTGACTACGACAACGAGGGACGGCACCACCCAGCTCGCACGCGTAGGCGCAGCGCCCGCCGCCACGACTCCATCGCTTGGGAGCATGGACGTCGCCCCGACTCCGATGATGACTATTCCGAGCAAGAGTCCGAGCCTGAAAGGCAGTCGTTCGATGACGGCCCACATGAAGAGGACTGCCCCAGTCCGATGCTGCCCGAGGAGCCAACGTGTATACGACTGCCGTCGACACCAAGACCCGAGGACGTGCGCTTCGTAGGGCAGGACGCAGCCATCTACCAGGAATCCAGTTATCTCCCCACTAGGATTCGAGTTCGGAAAGGCTACACACTACCGACGCATCCTTACATCCAGCCAACCGATACCGATACGAGAGCTTCCGGTGGATGGAATACTTCAGCGCCAGGTATTCCTGAGGAACCCCCTAGCAGGCACTATTCGCCGAGCTATGAAGCACCTGATGTCGATGACGCGCATCGTGCAGGTAGACGACTGCACGAATCCCGGCGTGGTACACTCCCAGACCACTGCAGGCATCCGCCCGCATTCGATCACCCGCGCACAGTAGACCCACGAGCGGACAATGTTGAAGGCACTCGCGGACCGATCCGTATACGGACATCAACGCGAGACGGTCCCAACCGTGCTGTGCGGCGGGAGCCGCATATGATGTAGATATTCGCCGCCCTCGGATAGAGTTTGCACGAGTCTTTCAGAATGTGGAGCAAGAGGACGAAGGAGGGTTAATACTCCATTTCAACGCAAGTGATTCTCAGAAGAACCACTTTCTAGCCCGATTATCACTTATCACTTGGCTCATGAGAACGCTCTTGTTACCTTGTTCAATCCCGGCATCTATTTTTCAGATCGATATTGACGTTGGGTCGACGGGCGTTGGAGGGCGAGCTGAGGCGGCTCCATTCCGATGGGCGACCCAGCCAAATTGGCGGACCCACAGCATCATGAGGCTCGGTCCATTGAGTCCGATCCGGAGTCGTTCGTGGCCCCTCGCTGTCACACTGCACCTCCTAAGTTAGTTAGTGCATGCTCCCGGCTATAGCTGATCCCCTTTTCCCTTTCCCAAGACGTTGAAATCTTCACGAATTTGGAACCACAACGATCACAACCCCGTAGACACGCTTTGGAGTGTTTAGCGGGCCTTCGACCGGGACGTACGGAAAGAGAGCCCTTCGCATGTCGCCGTACAAGTACGTAAAGGGCGACGGAACAGCTTGCAGGATTGCGAACGAGTACTCCCGCGCCATTAGGAGAGCACTCTGGAGCAGGCAAAGGCGCCAGCGACAATTTGGGGCGGTCTCCTGTCACTGTATCAACTCCAGTCTGGTCCATCGTGTGTGGGACTCCGTCGGCGTTCGCTAGCGTGCATGAACTGCATCTACATGGGCGCTCAGATCAGCGAATGGCGTGTGTACCAACGTGAATTCCATTCAAAGGGCGCTGTTCATGAACACAGTTTTGAGTCGTCAGTCTCGTATCGAGGTAAGTATGCGCATCTCCACATCACGGCATCGCGTGCGGCCAAGTAAGTCATCGCTCCGTCTACCCCTCTTGGCCCTCCTCCTCGACCTCGAAGGCGCAGCAGAACGTCTCCCGGTCCAGCAACACCATCCCCTTCCCGTCCGGCGCCCACCGCAAGTCCCGCGTCTCGAACTTCTCTGTAGCGCGCCAAGGCGTCCATTCAGCTTCCATTGTCTTACGCATCCATACGAGAGAGGACACTCACGCGCAGGTACCCCGACGCATTCCGCCACCTCGGACTCCCCGTCGTCCTCTCCCGCCGCGCGCGAGTCGGGCTCGGACACCCACTCGTCGCTCCAGAGGTACACGCTCTGGCTCCCGCACGCGACGGCGAGACGGCCCGCCCGCCCGGGGTCGGGGTTCCACCGCGCCGCGGTGACGGGCTGTGTGTGCAGAAGGACAGTGCGGAGCTGTGGGATGCCGACTTTCTCTGGGGGTGTGGTTGATGCATTCGTAGACGGCGATGCAGAGGAGGGGGTGCCGGGGAAGTCGTAGAGCAAGACGGTGGTAGGGGATGCGCCGGAGCGCACGAGGAGCAGCGTGCCGGAGGTGTTGAATGCGAGCTGCGTCGTCCCCGACATCGAACCTGAGCCGGAGCCTGAGGCGAGCCCGAGGCGGCCGGATGCGGCGCGGGTGGTGGGCTTTGTGGGCTTTGTGCGCACGTGGGAAGCGGAAGTGGGGAGGGTGAAGGGAGGCTGTATTCGCTCGTCTGTAGAGAATGATGATTCTTCAGATGGACATAGTAGGGAGGCGGAACACTTACAGGAAAGAAATCCTCGGCCATGTGTTGCATCCAGCCAACCTGACGGTTCGCGCCAGATACGCTGCGGAAATGATGTCAGAGTGTCTGTAAAGGTTCATATCACAATGCTCACCACGCCAGCGGGTATTCGAGTGGGTAAGTCAAGCGTAGCGAGAGGATTCCAAGTAAGACTCTCCAGGATGTGCACCTAGAACGTTTCGTTTCGTTGTGGGTTTTGACCGTGAACGCGTTACGGCGAGCGCACCTTGTCATCCGATCCGGCGACGGCAAGGAACAGTCCAGAGGGATGCCAGGAAACCATCCTGATACCAAAACCTGGGTCTGGTTCAGGGCAGAACGTGCCTACAACGTTGCCTGCCAAAGTCACAATATAGAGCTTATACTAGAGATAGGTATCAGCAACTATTACTCCATGAGAGGGTGGGGTCAATGGCGAACGCACTTCAAGTGGACCCTCCCAAACGGCAAGGTAGTTGCCCGTCGGCGAGAGGGACAGTGAGGAGAGGGAGCCCGTCGGTAGCGGGAAGTGCTGCAGCGGGAACGCGTGCCGTGACCGATAATGGACGAGTGGGACATACAGTATGATGTCATGTCATGAAACCGCGCATGGGCGCACGGATTGACGGGCGACGCACCCTGACGAGGCGGTATGCTTCGTGTGCGTCGTACACACCGAGGGTGTCCTTGGACTTGTGGCGCTCGGCAAGCACAAAGTAGCGCGAGTCTCGCCGAAAGGCATAGCCTGCGTCCACATTTGAGCAAAGGTTTTGTGTCAGTATTAGCACCCGGACACTATAGTTATCAGACGTACCGCGATCTGGGTGTATGGGATACTGGATGTAGGTCGCAGCGCCCGTCACGAGCGACCACATTGTCACTCGTAGCTGCAACACAGGTTGCACGAAATGCAGTCTGTTTAGTTGGGATAGGAGGAGTCCACTGCAAAGACTTACGCCCCACTCGGAGAAGCACAGGACTGTCCGTCCATCTGGTGCCCACTCCGCCTTCACCAGACCCTCTGACCCCGCCTCGATCCTGGCGCTCCACGTTTCGTCCCTGAGCTTGAAGACACTGACTACTCCGCTCTTTGCACACGCACCAAGAACATATTCAGAGTCGCAGGACCACCCTGCATGCGTGATCCACGCGCTCGAAATAGTCTCTCCTGATCTATCCCTCAGAGATGATGGGCCGGCAATGACAGCGTTGGACAATGCAGCAGACGTCGGTGAAGGCGTAGAGTCGACGAGCCAAGTGCGGGCGATCTGGAAGGAATCTGAGCGGCGGACGATGAGACGGTCTTGGACGGCGGTAAGGAGGAAGTGGGTGCCCGGACTGAAAGAAACAAGAGAGGCTGTCTGCTTGTATATCTCGGTGAAGTCCATCACGGATCGTCCTCTGAACGGCTGAGATGCGATCGCATTAAGGACGCTGGCGAAGGCGATGGTGGAGGAGCAGAAGGAACTTAGGAAGACGCGTGGGGACGCGCACGCGACAAGGCGCGCCCCCGGACACGCGACGCGCCGCGTTACAGCCGGTTTCAGCTCGCCTGTCGTGAGAGCGCCGCGCCGCGTCTCGTCGTTTCCCCCCTCCTAAGCGCCCCCAAGCAAACTTGGGACGACGATACCTCCTCGACTGCTCAACATATTCATCTCTTTCTTGCATATTCTGACTCAGGGATGCGACGCGCAGGGCACGGAATCAATGTGGCCGCTCGTATATCGGACGTTCCACTCGCCTTCGGTCAATTTCACGCCCTCTTCTGCATCTGTCGCGCATATATCCTTGGACAACCCATGGAGATACCCAGAAGGCTCACTGGAAGCTGTTGGCGGATGTTACGGAGGGCATATGGTGCAGAAGAGGCCGATATGTACGTATTCTATATTCTGCGAAGGGTTCTGGTGCATGTCTAGTATACCACTCTGTCGTATATCGTCAAATCCAACACGTCTTTGCTACGAAACATGTCACATATGTCCACCGTAAGCCTACAAACTCATGCAATTGTGCCGGTTGCCAATTGTAGTGTTCTACAAGCTCTCCTTTGCAGCTGCAATCTACCCACCTCGTCTGTTCGTCCCTCCTACTCAACAGTGACTACATGGCCCCCGATGCCTTGCGAGACCACAGATATTATGGAGGTGCAAATTACTCACAAACTCATGGTGTCTGGTGCTCCCCGACGAGGACTTTGAGCTGGCCCAAGAGGGCTGCCACCTGAGCCCACCCTATGGTGGACGTGATTGTCGCTGGACACCTCGCCTTTGAACACAGAGCCCTTGGTAGTGTCTTTTCTTCACCATCCCGACTGTTTCTGGAAGAGTACACGATGCCATTCAGACAACAACGCTGTCTGAGTCCAGTAGGGAGTTGGAAGAGCAGGAATGCCCAGAAGTTGGTGACATCGGGTTGGCGCGACTTCAATCCAATACCGTGCCCTGCGCGTCATGATCCTGAGCCGGAATATGCAAGAATGAGGTGGCTACATTGAGCAGTCGAGGAGATATTGTCGTCCGAAGTTCCATTGGGGGCGCTTAGGAGGGGAAAACAGGCAAATGCGCGAGACGCGGCGCGACGCTCTCGCGACAAGCGAGCTGAAACCGGCTGTAAAAGCAAGTCCAGACATGCCTACGAGCCGCCACACTACTAATGTAGTATCCACCAGCTAATCAGGCAGCTGGAGTGGATATTGCTCATGACAAGGAGGGCTAGAGGAGACAGCCAACCCCGGGTCGCTCACGGCCTTTGCGGGTGGGCCGTCGAAGAGATCAGGCATTGAAGATTGAGATATCCCTTGATCGTGCAACAGACGACCTGCGCCATCTCCAATACCATAGCGTCTACGTGTACGTCGAGGTCTGATCAGTGATATATGTATGGCTCCCTTGTTTGTGTCCGAGCTGCAATCATCGGCGGATTCAAAGTTCGTGACCCGAAGGTCCTTCGGCAAAGGGAGCGCCCCCAAGGCCGGTTGTTGCCGAAGGTGCGGGAACTGCCGGCACGCGGACGGACGGTGACGAGACTGGTTCGGACGACGACCAGCACATTTCCTACGTCCAGCACGCCTTCCCTTTTCCCCCTTCGTCCTCCTCGTCACCGCCATGTTTGCTGCTTCTGCACGCTCTGCAGCTCTCTCCGCTGGTCTCGGACGCCGCGCGGCGAGCACCATCGCGCAAAAGTACTCAAGCGCCGTCTTCTCCGCCGCGCTCAACAAGTCGCCCCAGGTGCTGAGCAAGGTCCAGACGGAGCTCAACGCGATCCAGTCCGCCGTCAAGTCCAACGCCGAGCTCTCATCGTTCATCCACAATCCCACCCTCTCCACCAAGGACCGCTCGGCCGGCCTCCCCGCGCTCTACGCCGCTGCTGGCAAGGAGGGCGTGTCGGACATCACGAAAAACCTGTTCATCGTCCTCTCTGAGAACGGCCGGCTCGTGGAGACCGAGGGCGTGATTGAGGGCTTCAACGAGCTCGTCGCAAACTACAGGGGCGAGCTGAACGTTACCATCACGAGCGCGGCGCCCCTCCCGAAGGACATCCAGACGCGGTTGGAGACCCTGCTGAAGCAGTCGCAGGCTGCGCAGCAGGCCAAGTCGCTGAAGATCACCAACAAGGTGCGTGCAAACTGCTTCATTGATGATGGACTGATGCAAACATGAACGCTCCGCTCCGCAGATTAATCCCGCTGTGCTCGGTGGTGTGGTTGTCGACTTCGGTGAGAAGACTATCGACCTCAGCGTCGCGTCGCGTGTCAACAAGCTCAACAACCTCCTCTCGCGTATGTTCTTATGTGTTCGCACTCACTGCAGTAAATTCTCATTCATGTCGCCAGAATCCGTATGAGCTTAGTGAGGTCGTGTTTGGGGCATATAGTAGGTGCTGGTGGAACAGCTGTCCTGCAAAAGTATATGTTATACTCGTTGCGGACGCTCAATGCATAGATGTGCACAGCATTTTATGTCTGTTTTCTTCACATGGGATTGGCATTTTGCCCCCCGGGTGGGAACCCACGACTCGACTCACAAGAGTTTTGGTCCTTCCGAACAACTCCCTGCTGGCCGCTGTCACGTAGCATGTCACGACGGCAGTTTGCGCCTAGAGCCGTCGTGAGGTCTGAAGGAACATAGACAGGAGATTTGTAGGTGAACCTAGAGTGGCGTGTGAGGACCATCTATCAACGACACATACAAGTAGCTAGGGCGGCATGAACGCGTCCAATCATGTCTGAGGTATGTACATGGTCCCTGGTCCTCTGATCTCATTCCCGCTCAAAACGTCTTCCTTTGTGCTGCGGTAGTCTTACAGGGGCTTCCCGACCACGTTGTTGTCCGCCTATAGCAAGGCGTTCCTGGACGAGCTATAAGCTTTGCAGCGCCTTTCATGAGGCCTCGTGTGGGGTATATGAGTCTCCGCGAACGGGTTCCTCTCGCTATCTACCCATCTTGCTCCTCCCTCGTTCTCCTACTCGTCTCACCATGACGGCTTTTGGAGAGCGTGTAGATCTAACCGCAAACTTAGCCTCCATCCTCAGACGATATCCATTCAGCACTGGCTTGTTTCGTGAAATACTGCAGAATTCCGATGATGCGCGTGCGACGAAGCAGGTAAGTAATTGTTAATTGATCCTATGTCGCAGGCGCTTATCAGCGTCCTCTGGTCGTCGTAGGTGTTTGTGTTGGACCGACGGCAGTTTGGCACGAAGACTCTGATCAAAGACGGTCTGAGTCACTTGCAAGGCCCTGCCTTTCTTGCATACAATGATGCCGTCTTCTCCGACGCCGATTGGGAGGCCATTCGGACTGTCAGCGAGTCGTCCAAAACCGGGGACACTGAGTGCGTAGTCCGCTATGATATTTTGTCGAGTGGTGGGTCTGATGGTGGATGTCAGGAAAATCGGAAAGCATGGATTAGGTTCTCGCGCTTACTATCACGTATGACATCTGTTCCGTGGTCTCTCTGTCTGCTGTACTGATACATATGGTACAGCTCACCGATAATCCGCAATATCTCTCCGGCGGCTACCACGTTGTCTTCGATCCCCATAGATGGGCCTTCGGTCAGGGGGGTTGGAAGCAGTCGCTGGAGGAGATCGCGCGGGACTACCCCGATCAGCTTGAGCCTTTCAGTTCCCTACTCCCTCATGGAGATCGCACGAGTCTCCCAGGAACAATTGTTCGTCTTGCCCTGCGCCCTGCGACGGCAGCGAGTCGGATATCGAGCAAGAAGGTGACCGCGGACGAGATTCACGATCTCCTCCTGGACTTCGTTCGGAAGGAGTTAGACGTCGCGTTGCTCTTCCTCTCCCACCTCACCTGTATTGAAGTGAGGGAAATTGGCGTCGACGGTGCAGCCAAAACGCTAGCGTCAGTTACTGCAAGCTTGCGACCCCCGGTCCCCAGACTCTACAGCCGTACAATCAGTACTACTATCGAAGCCTCCGCCTCCACCACTCGGGAATGGTCTATCATCCACGCGTCCTTCGAGATGGAAGAAGGCGTCGAATTGCTGTGCAAGTCGCTGGAGGCTAGCAAAGAGTGGGTCGAAGGAGAGGTCGTGCGCGAGAAGCTTCGTCCCAACGTAGCGCTGGCCTTCCCTACCAATGCATCGCAGGGGTTCCGTGGCCGGCTTTTCACATATCTCCCTCTCCCCCTTGTCACCGGCTTCCCGTGCCATATCCATGGCGTCTTTTCCCTCACCGACTCACGCCAGAACTTGCGCAACCCCTCGGAGACCATCATGCGCGAAACCGCAGACGCGTACGTCGTTCCGTATCATCTCGCCAATGCACACTAATATCCTCTACTTGCAGGCTCGCAGTGGCATGGAACAAGTTGCTGTTCAACACGCTGATCCCTCGCACATGGCTGGAGTTCCTCGAAGGCATCGCAGCCGGACTCTCGCCTACGTCCCTGTACGACTCACTACCTCCGCTTCAGGACCAAAATACGAGCGGCGATGCGATGTACTGGACGTCGCTCCTTCGCGATCTCGTCAAGCTCGCTGACGAGCGCGTTGCAAGAATTTGGCCTGTGTTCGGTCTTGCGGGTCCGCCTCAGGCCATGCGTTATGCCTCTCTTCAAGATGTACTCGTTGCGGGGTCGGGAGATGATCAGACGCAGCTGCATGCGCTCGCTAGGGCTGGTGTGGACATCGTCGTACCTCCATCGGAGCTCCGCCGCGTCCTGCTGGACATCCGTTCCGCGCAGGAGCTCACGCCGACCAGTGCGCGGCCGAGGCTAGTGGTGAGTTTGTGTGCTGCTCTGTCCGTGGCCTCTAGTTGACGAGACCGTGCAGGCTTCCGAGAGCCTTCGCAGCCTCTCCCCGCACGAGAAAAATCGCGTCGTCGAGTTCCTTCTCAGGTCGCATGATCTGCGGGAGCTAATTGACGTTCCTGTCTTCACTCTGATCTCTGGTGTGACTGCTGCTTTGCAGGCCTATCGCAGGGATCAGCAGGTCGTGCATGTGCTTTTGGACGAAGCGGCCACGGAAGTGTTCGGCCAGTTCGGTACGAATGCTATCAGCCTCCGCGACGTGCCTCCGGTGGCGTGTACGCTTCTTGTGGGCAGTGGTCGTGGAGCGCTCAACGTCTGTCCTCTTGACCGCGATACAGTTATTGCCTACATTCAGTCTGCGCGCAGCGACTTTGCTTCTTCTAAGACTTCCACGAATAGCGCATGGTCTTGGGGTGAGACGGTTGGATGGCTTGAGAAGTTTTGGACTTGGATCCAGACCAGCTCCTTGGCTGATGGCCTCCAATCTGACCTCAGGCAACTTCCTCTGCTCCCCACGATCGCTGGCGAGACGCGATCGGTCGAGGATCAAGTCTTCTCGCATTCCTGCGAGGTGGCCGACCTCGTTCGAAATGCCTTGTCAAACCTTGGAGTCCACGTACTGGATGCTCGCATTCCCTCCGCGTACCTGGAACGGCAGAAGTGGATCAAGTCGTTGTCCAAGGCCTCGGAGCTGCTAGACGTTTTCTTCACCGTTTCGCTGGTGATAGAGGACGATCACGTGGCGAAGATCCTCCGAGCCCACCTTGCAAGCTGCCTGAGGGATGACGTCAGCCTCACTGGTACTCAGCAAATGACATTGCGCGAGCTTCCTATTCACCTCGTGCTCACCGACAATGTATCCGAGAGTATGCAACCCCTACCTCCGAACAACAGCCTCCACTGTGTCGACAAGCGTCACGACATCGCCCTACCCTTGCCCCTCATTCCGGACGCGACCTTCATCCATTGTACCACAGACCAGCGGCCACTCATCGAGCACCTTGACTACTCTGCCGTTACGCGTCCCCTGACCATGGACCGTCTCTTGCAGCTGCACGCAGATCATTTCTCTATGCAAACCCCCCACGTGCGCATCAAGGTCTTGAGGTATCTCGTCGAACGTAGGTCCGTCCCGAAGCCTTCGATCGCGGAGAAGCTCTGGAGCTCGCCGATTGTACTGGTCGGCCAAGGGAACCGCTTCCTTCCTCCCAAGGATGTTGTAGACCCACAATCTGAGATTGCAGATATCGTCCCACCCTGGGACCCCGACGCTATCTGTCGCGATGATTCCGCCAACTCGGAGACAACCTCGTTACTTGCTGCCTTGAACCTTCTTCGCCGCAAGCTTGATGTAGACTTTGTGGTCGCTCGGATCAGCTCCATCGCCCACTTTGATCCTAGTAGCGAAAAGGGATCCGATCTCGCCAAGAGGTTGTTGTCTGTCATGGACCGAACATGGTTCAACTGGTCCGACGTCTCCTACGATCGTGAACTTGCGTGGCTTCCTACCACGTCGGGCTTGCGGAGGCCAAGCGACTGTCGCGACCAATCTCACGGCATGCTCTGTGACCGCGTTCTACCCATCCTTGATATGCAGCAGCTGCAATCGGTTGTTCTGCGCCGTATGCTTGGCTGGGACGCTCCTGTCCCGTTGGAAACTCTCATGGAGCAGTTCCGGATGATACTCGCCGAACCCGAGCACCCGTCCCATCCGCAGTATCTCATCGCGCTGACGTCGGAATTCGGCCGGCGATTTGGAGACATGACCTCTGCTCAGCTAGATGACGTCGCCGCCATGGCTCGTCAAGCCAGATGGGTGATGACTTCGGGAGGGGTGCTCAAGCAACCAGCCTTCGCTGTTTTCAAGCTCTCCGTGGCATTGTACGGGTTCGGCCAGATCCCGATTGACATTGCGGAACGTCATGGCGTCGAGAAATTCCTTACCCGCATGGGCTGCACGCAAAGGTGAGTTGTATGGATTTTCCAGTACGTGTAGCTAGCACTAACAACAATGCGAGCAGACCCCATAACGATGCAATCATCGACCAGCTGAGACAGCTGCACCAGGCGCAGGCACAGGCGCAGGCCTCGGGGCTATCGGACGGAACGGCGCTAGAATGCGTCCTGTTGTTGCAAGCTCTCGACCATGGTTCACTCACTTCTCTACAACAAGAACGAATCCTGGCTCCTGATGTCCATTCTCGCCTTCGTACGGTACAGGGCTTGTACTACAATGATCTCGGCTCCCGCGCCATTCGCTACGACATCCCGAACGATCGTATCCAAGCTCACAACAACATGCCCCACGCCCTCTGCATTGCATTGCAAATTCCATCCCTAGGTTCATTGCATCTGCAGCCACTTGATCTCGGCTTTGAGGACATGCGGGAGGACCTTACTACGCGCATTGGGAACGTCTTGCGGGCCTACAACATCCAGCAGGCGTTCAACGAGTTTCTCGCAAATGCTTCTGATGCAGGAGCCAGGAAGTTCAACATCATGCTTGACTGTAAGGAAGATCGCCGAGCTGATCCCTCCGAGGTGCTATGCGAGAATATGGCCCAATTTTGCAGAGGTCCGGCACTCGTCGTGCACAATGACGCTGAGTTCACGATGGACGACATTCGTGGCATTTGCCGTGTCGGGCGAGGCGGAAAAGAGGGCAAGGAAGATACAGTGGGACGGTTCGGGCTCGGATCGCTCTCTTTCTATCATTTCTCGGAGGTATGTATGCTCGCTCCTTAACGCATATGACTCTACCTTGAATGTAGTATATGCTGATTGCGTCTTTCCAACGTCCTAGGTCGCCATGATCCTCTCGGGCTCGAACATATTGTTGCTAGATCCAAGCGGCCGTTTTCTCCCTGAAGACTGGAGGTGGAATTCGTACGCAGTATCGCTGGAGAAAATCAAAGGGTACGTATCGCTGCCTCTACTCGAGAAACTGCGTACCGACTCCGTTTCAGTCTCTATCCTGGGCACGTTCGGCTCTTTCATGACCTCTTCGGCTATCAAGGAGAGGACCACTACCAAGGGGTAAGTCCCAAACTAGCCTGAAGAATATGCTGCATTGACTGACAGCTTTGGGAAAGACTATCATCCGGTTGCCTTTGCGAACGGATGCACAAGCTGTTCAAAGCGCCCTCTCAAGACGCTCGCTTTCCACCTGTGACGTGTCGGATATGTTGGAGAGGTATCAGGCAGTTGCAAGTCGTTCTCTCTTCTTCATCGGGATTGAGGAGATCACCGCGTCGGTGAACCAATATGGCAGAAGAGCACCAACCGAGATTTGGTCCGTCACCGCGAAACGTATAGAAGACATCGTCTCCAGTGGGAGTGCCAACCCCCGTCTTCTCATTGATCTCAGCCACTCTTCCCAACCCCTTGGGTGCAAGACGTCTAGTTGGCTCATTGCGACCACCGTGATTGCTCCGGAATCTTTCCCTGATTGGGTCCAATCCGTTGTCGACAGACACCGCCTCAAGCAGGTCAGCATTGCTTTAGCCGCCAAGATCTCCGCGGTCGAGAGAAATTACCTAGAGCAACCGTCCTCCGAGTTCCATTTCTGCTCCTCCTTACCGTTGCCTATTAGTACGTGCCTTCCCATGCATGTCCATGCGTCGTTTGTGCTCGCAGACGATAGGCGGAACATTCGGTGGGATGGGGATGGGATGCTCTACCCAGAGGCCAAATACAACCACTGGCTCCTGTCGTGCATGCTCCCTCCTCTCTATCTTCAAATGTTCGCTCTTTTCAACGAACGTTTTGGCGACAAAGCACCTCTGCCTTGGCCAGGAAACCTCGAACGATTCACTGATCCATTCTCCAAGACCCTCGTCGATGCCTTCTTCAGCGACAATCTCCTTCGTGCAACTCCGCAACGCATCTTTCGTAGCGTCACTGGCCGACTGATTGATCCTTCGACAGCGGTCGTGCGCGGCGGGGAGCCGCAGGCTGTGAAGGACGTCCTCGATGAACTTTGTCCAGAAGACCTTGTCAAATTACCTCCCTACATTCGTTCCAGGGTCCTGAACCTTCCGTTCATCCGAAAGACATCTCCTCAGTACCTCTGCGATCTCATCGCTACTCGCACGCTGCACTTCCTGGACGCTTACAGGAGACATGCCTTGACAGTGGCTCATGTCGAAGCCGTCATTCGATATCTTCTAGCGGAGTCGCCTATGCCTACCTCCAGCCTTGTTGGCTTGCCGCTGCTTCCTCTCGCTGATGGTAGCTTATCGAGCATCAGGGCGGAAGGAGCTCATGAGGACCGGGTCTACACATTACCCAGGGGTGAACGACCATGGCCTCTCTTTCCTGCTACTCGCTTCCTTGACCCTGAGCTTGACAAGGACCTTATCCTGAAGAAAAGTTGGAATGTGGCTTTGTGGGACAAATCTGCTGTCGCCGCTCTTCTACGGTCAACGATCCCTGAAGCCCCACGCCTCGAAGCTTCCGAGAGCGAGTGGTACTGGATCGTAGCTTTCTGGAGATTCTTCCAGTCTGTTTCGAAAAAGTTGCTCACTGCACTCAAGTCTTTCCCTCTCATCCCAACAGAGGATGACCGAATCCTTGTATCCCTGAACTCGGCCATTGCATTTCCGGCGATACTCCCTCCAGCTGCTTTGGATGACGACGCTACATTGGTTCTAGCCTCTCTCCGGAAGCTGGGCGTCGTCGTCGTCAAAACGGTATTTGCCCAAGCAACGTCGCAGTTGCCTCGGCGTGTTCGCGACGAGATGGAGTCAGCCGTCAGGTTCAGCTTTCAACGGATGATACAGATCCTCCACCATTTGAATGAAGACGGGCGCCTCCAGAACAAGTTCGGGAGGTTATCTGACGATGAGCAGACCCGAGTGGCCTTCTGGTTACGCGGTGGCCTTCGAGACATTCCTTCTGTCCGCGCCAATTCACCGAAGCCACAATTCCTCGACGTTGTCCGACACCTTCCGATCTGGCCTACCTCCCGCGGTGGTAGACCGTCTGGACTCCGCCCTCTTTCAGCTACAAGTCTTCGTGTCCTGCCGTCGAGCGTGAAGCCTGTTGATGACATCACCCGATTTCTCCTCACGGATACCAGCTTTGTCGAATGCTCCCATGATATCGTCCGCCTTCAGCTCGCCCAACCTATGTCGTCAGGAGAGCTTTTGCAGCAATTGAAATTCCCCTCCTTCTTCCGCAATTCTGACACTCTCGGTCCGTACAAAACGCTGCTCAACATACTCGTGCAGCTAGGTGACAAGGAGGTGTCGGGTCGCTTGCAGGTTCCCAACGAGAACCTCGAGATGTTGAACATTCATGCGATGTACAAAAGCGATGTCTCCGAATTTACCGCTGCCTTCACGTACAGGGCCAACGAAGTCTTCATACACAGCGACTTGCGTTCATATGAGGCACAGCTGACGTCGCTGGGTCTTCGCCACGCTCTATCATTCGAGAACTTCAAGGCATGCGTCCTAGCTATTGACAAGGACTTCAAGAGGGAGGACCTACGTGACCAGCAGAAGGCCCAATCTGTTTACGGGTGGTACTCAACCCGGCTCCCCCTATCGGTTGCCAACGACAACGACTGGCGCGGGCTGGACTCGTATGCCTTCATTCCGAGGCACCACTCTCGACGCCTTGGAAGTCCCACTGCGTCTGAAGTCGCTCAGTTCGCTGTCTCCCTCCCGCTCATCGTGTCGCCGAAGAAGATCTTGCGCCATCAATACTCCCCGATTGCTTGGACACAGCGTGCTCTGTTCCCTGAGACGCCCAACAAGAAATTGTTCCTGGCGGACGAGGCTGTAGGCGTACCGACCGTCGAAGAAGTGGTGCGTTTCCTTTGCTATGTGCATGATACCAGACTAATTTCGACATCACTTCATCGTCAGGTTGAACACCTTCACGTTCTCGCCACTAAGATTGCCCCTCGATATCCCGGCGACTCAGGTCTCTTAGACGATCTCAAGGCGACGTACGGGTACCTCAATGAACACCACGAGGATTCGCAGAGGTTCATGGTGCGATGCAGGAAGGAGGCGTTGTTCCTCAACGTCGACAATCCGGAGAGCGATTCATGGACGTTTTTGCCTGCATGTCAAATCATGCTCAATGTTTCGGACGAGGACGGATTTTGGGAAGTACGCGATTTCCTTCGACCCTTCCGGGACCTTCTAGTGGTGAGCGGTGCTTTCGAGATCAAGATTCCGAAGGCTGCTCCGCCTCCTACGACTTCAGCCGAAGGGTTGTTGATCCGGCTTCGCGCCTCTCTCGACGAGCAGCGCCGCAACAAGCTGCTGACGGACGTCATTTTCCGAATCACGGGCGAAGGAGAAGCCGGCCACGAGGGAGATCTTTGGGCTCATCGAGCGCTATTAGTATCAGCGAGCGATTATTTCAATCGGCTGTTCTGCGGACAATCAGGGTTTTCCGAGAGTCGTGCCGCGTCTGTTGAGGATCCCGTGGTCATGTCGATGGAAGACGAACTGGAGTTGCACTGTACAGGGCTTGTGCTTGGTGAGTTCTTTGAACGCTATCGAATATAGGTTCCAGCGGAGATCTCACTAGTATGCCTGCGTAGATTACATCTATACCGGGCAGTTCGAGGAAACGCAGGATCGCGAGTGTTTACTCGAAATGATGACATTGTCTCATCGCTGGGAGCTCAAAGACGTCCAAGCACATGCCGAAGCGCTGCTCGTCCCAACCATCACCCCCGGGACCTATCATGAATGTGAGTTCCCGCATTATGTTTTCTTTGCTTCATTCATCAATCGAGCTGTTGCTCTTGTAGTACGACAACGTGCTGAGGCGATTGAAGCTAAGTATCTACTGGAGAAGATCGATGAGTTTGAGCGCGACAATGCCTACGTTCTTGGAGATATGGCGTGAAACTCAGGTCCCGATGCATAGGGGCAACGATTGATACGAGAGGGTTGCGTTTTCCTGTGTACAGTATTGCTACGACATTCCATGCATGTCGATCGTGAACAAGATCTTGTAGTTCAACATGGCTGATTGATCTGTATTCTTCCGATCTGCTCGCAATACCCGTCGTGGCAACAACGCTTCCTGTACCAAAATCAACTATCGCGGGCTGTTATGACTCACAACCGCGTTGATACAGAACCGGGTCGGCTACAACAACGGAAACATTCTGCCTTACTTCGTCATGACGAACCCTCCTGCTTGGCAGCCTCTGCTGCAGAATGCGCCCCATCTTCTGATGCTGCGGTAGTCTCCGCGGGCTGGGTGTTCTTCCCTTTGCCCGGGGGAGGGGGGTGGTACACTCTGACCTGAAGAGAACGTCCGCGCTAATTCAATGAGATAGACTAAACAGCTGCCCACCTTCTTCTTTTTCTCCGGATTCGCATTAGGATCTGGGTAGGCGAGCTTTTCGACCTTCTGCCATTCCTCGTCCGCCTCGAACATCTGCCGAATCGGGTCCAGCAACCGCACAATCGCGTCCGCGACCGCCGTCTTGAGGTCCTTCGGATGCACCTTCTTCGCTGCGTAATCTGCCTCTAGCGCGTCGAAGTTGCTGTAGTGGAGCGACCCGCCATGCTCCTCCTTCCGGAAGATCGAGAACACGGTGCCCTCGGGGGCGCCCTCGAGGACGAAGGGGGTCTGTTCGCCTACGGCCCCCGCGCCCTCCTCCGCGTCCGCCCCCGTCTTTCCTTGGAGGCGCTCGATGCGAAGCTCACTGATGGGGATGAGCACGGCTTTTACGAAGGCGAGAACGCCGTTCTGGGTGGTGTTGCCCTCTTCGCAGAAGGCGCTCTTGATCTTGCGGCGGACGACCTCGGGCGGGTCTAGGAAGTCGATCTTGGAGTTCGGGTCTGAGGAGGACATCTTGCCTCCTGCGAGACCAGGGACCATAGGGTTCATGAGGTGCGCGCGCTTGCGGTAGCCGAGGCGAGGGAGGTAGAGCTCTGCGAACGTGAAGATCTTTCTCTGTGACGAGATGCGAGTCAGCCATCGAGAGACGCAGTTAGGGCTCTTCCACGACGCTGCGTACTTGGTCGACACCGCCGAATTGGAAGTCGCAGTCGAGGTATTGCTCGTCAAGAGCTTGCATGCCAGGGTAGATGAGACCGCTAAGGAGCGGACTCTCCACCTGTTTTACGACCTCGGCGCCAGCTTTCTTCGCGTCGTGCTCTGTCACGATTGTGCAGAGCTTGTAGTTGTCAAGGTTGTACTCCCTGCTCAACTGGTAGGATGATCCTTCTACAAAAAGGAGCTTTGAGGTGGGGATGCCTAGGGAGGTAAACACGGCAAGGAGAAGTTTCTTGTAGTACTGCGTTCGGTAGGCGACGAGCTCCAACGGAGCCTTGAGGTTATCTAAGAAAGCATGGACGTCTAATGATCGCGTTCTGGAATCAATATGATAGATCAATATTGTAGAATGGACAAAATCGGACCGGCTAATAGGATGGTTACGTCCACATCTGCGCGGAGGAAATCCGCGATCTTGGTAAGCGGGACGAAGTATCCGATATGGGCTAGATGACAGGGGTGAGTCGTGCCAGCTCTTGGAAAGCATACAAGTCATCAACATACGTCGTCCCGTGGGTGCGGACCCTGTCGTAACAATTTTTTCAGTATAAGATCTGAGTGTCAGTGGAAGGAACCCATATATTTACCCCAGTAGCACTTGGGCGTCTTGCCCTCGGCTAATATCGCCTTGATCAGGTCGCCGCCGAGGACCTCGTCTAGCCTGCGGGTAATGAGTTGAAACTTTTCCTCTGCAGTCGAAGCCATGGTACGCCTCGATGGTGGAGAAAGCAAGCAGTGTGGTCCGGAAGTTGAGCTGGACTGGGAACTACTTGAGAGCACGATCTTGACTCAATCTGAGTCACGTGGCGCCTATACAAATGTGATCGATCGTCCAAATTTGGTAATCTGTCTCGGCGATGTGGTTCGCAGCGCCGTGAGAGTCATCCTGACAAAGAGCAACAGAAAGCTTATAAGACCACAGAGCCCATTGTAGAATACTTATGACTCAAGTGTGTGACTCACGACACAGCGACATGGCCGTGAAGGTGTATATAGCTACATATCTACCAGAGTGGGAAATAACGTACACTAACACGAGTCGAGAACACTGATGCTCCTCCGCACACGACACCACCGAAGTACTTCCACTCATGATGTCGGTGTCGCAGGGGTCGGACGGTACGAGTCCCTCTTCCGACTGCTCTTCGTCTCAACACGGACGTATTCGGACTCCTCGTGTGTCACATCCTCGTCCTTGACTACGCTCATGTAGGCTTCGCCAAGGATTTGAAGAGCAATAGCGCGCAATTGCACCTTCGCACGGGGGACGGAGGGGTCTTCGAGCACGCGATCGCAAGTCTCGCGCAGCACCGACTCTATCTCCAGCTTCGTGCCCTACACGCAGCATCATCGTGAGCGTTATCACCGAAGAGACTAAGACACGATAACTTGCCTTGAAGAGTGCCTGCAGACCCTTCTCTGCCGCCTGCTCCTCGAGCCGTCGCTTCTCCTCTGGGGATAGGTTGCCGGCCTTCTCTGCAGCCTGGATTTGCTCGAAGACGCCCTTGAGCTCCATCGCTGCTCGCAACGTCGACACGCTAAAAACGGATGGTCAGCTAAGAGGCGGACATTACGTGACGCATAGTACGTACGTTTCGCTGAATACATGGTATTTGCCCTGTACGTTGTGCAGCCAGCCGCCCATGCCAAGGAAGGTCTGGTTCGAGGCAAGATACTGCTTGCCCTTCTGCGCGTACACGAACCCGATAGCGTGCAGCAAGTCGACGCCATACGACTCCTGCTTGAGCTCCTCCGCCTCCAGTTTGCATATAGTCCGGAAGCTTTCCGTGACTTGGGGATCGGTCGGGCTCGTCGCGGACTCAGTGAATATCGAGAGCTTGCGGTCCAGGTTCTCGACGAGCTTCTGTATACGCTCCGCGCGCGCCGCCGCTTTCTGGAGAAGAAGACGGGAGCGGCCCGTGTTGGCACACAGGCGAGTCGCTGGATGGGACGCACGACGCTCACCTCCGCTGCCTGCTTCTTCGCCTTCTCATCGCGTTTCGCCTTCTCCTCCGGGCTCAGAATCTCGCGGCCCTTCGCGTCGCGCGGGGCCTCCTCGCCCTCGCCCTCTTCCTGCAGCGCGGCCTTCATGTCCTTCGCGAGGCTGATGTGGCCGATGATGGGCACGAAACGTTCGCCGCCGAAGATGGTGCCGAAGATCTCCTCGGGGTCGACGAATCCACCGTCGGGCGCGCTCTCTTTCGGCCCGAACTCGTTGTACTTGCGGCGGAGGGCGGGGTCGGAGAGGGTCTGGTACGCGATGGCGATCTCTTTGAAGCGCTCTTCGGCGTGCGGGTCGTCGGGGTTCTTGTCTGGGTGGAACTTGATTGCCAGTCGACCTGTGACAGGTCAGCATCTGTGTATCTGATGATGCTGGAGCAGGAGGAGGGCGAGGCTTGGGTAGAGTCGCTACTCCGACTTCTAGCCAACACGCTTCCAGAGGCCTCAAGGACGTTGTGCTGAGGCAATTACTGCAGCATCGCTCAGCGCGTGTGGCTCGTGGTCAAAGTATCCATAGAGAAGTAGCATAGGACCCCGCCTCCCTGCCAGGGAACAGCAAACGTAAAATGGGACGTACGATATGCCTTCTTGATATCATCTGTACTCGCGTCCACTGAGACGCCAAGCAGATCGTAGTATCCCGTCTCCAGCGGCTTCTCCTGTGTGCCAATCTTCCTGCCCTTCCGCGCCGCTTGTGAAGACGACGCTCCGCCCCCGCTGCCACTACTCCCACTTGGGCCCGCGAGGTTGACTTGAGTGTGATACTGGCTCGGGATTTGGTTGGGGTAGAAGGCGTGCGTGATGACTGTGTGGCAATTGAAGCACTGGACGCTGAGAAACGTGCCTGACCGGGGCACTGGAGATGGGACGGGAAATTCTAGGGAGACGGAACATTGCGAGCAGCTTGTTGGGATGTGTGGTACGAGAGGTCGGGACTGGATCGTTGCGTTCATGACGAGTCGTAAGCAGTGATTCAGTACAGATGCAGCGTTGGTGGATGCGATTGTCCTCAGTGAATGGTAATCTCTATCGGCTGTTCATGGGAGGTGCCCAGAAGGAGAGGACAGGAGGAGTGAGACAGGCGAGACGACTCGAAGAAGCAAGCTCAGCTGAAGACAACTTGAAGCGCCGCGAGAGGAGCGCGCGCCCTTCCTGCATCCGACCACAACCACAACGTGCATACCATGTTACCGGCGTACTAGTACTTCGAGCTGACGGTCTGGTGACGATCCGCATTCAGCCTGTGCCCAGAACGCTGCGTTTCTGAGCCCAACGCGGCGCGTGGGCTCACTGTGTTACTCTAGGTCATCTTGTCAAACTCTCTCTCGACTGGATGTGCTACGTATGAGGATGTAATCGAAGTATGCTCTATAACAATCTTTCGTTGCCTTCGATTGACGCGGCTAATAGAATCAAACTAGGGTTTGACCGGCTAGAGAGGGACGTTCTTGCTATTCGTTTCCGCTCGGCTGGCGCGATTGACTCTTCGACATGGTGGATCTTCTATGCATGCAGAAGGAACTCGTGTGATTCGGCCTTGTAGGTACATGGCTTCCTGCCGAGGTAGAGCGCTGTCCTGGGAGGGGCGATTACCGCAGCACACGCACAGGCTCGATCGAGAATTGACAGAATCTAATCATGCAGTAAGGTATATATTGTTCGGTCAGCGGAGAGTCCTTCTCTTGTAACTATGATCGAAAGGACGAACCCCCAGAGGACCTTCGGAGACTTTGAGAAATATACGTCGTACGTTACCTGATCTCATTATCCTTATGCTGCGAACTGATCTGGGCGGTATAGTCGAAGAAAGTCTCGTCCCTGTGGTTCACAAAGGATCGCTGTAGCAAGTGCGGCACCTTTGCTGCTAGCGGCTTGAAGAATTGCGCCAAATGTCATGGGGTTGCCGGATCGTACTGCGTACGTCATCCTATCCCGGGCTTCAAAGCCTTTCCTAGACTCATGTACTTCTGTATATACGTCCCTCAAGTCCAAAGAATGTCAGATCGCTCACTGGAAGGTCCATAAGCCTGTCTGCCGACCACTCGCCCCCATTCAGTTCTGGGGCATCAAGATACTCGACAACAGCCATGGTCCCTGGAGTCGTCGAATCGAACACGTCCTCATGGACACCGTTCACCCCATATTCTCCAAGGGGGAGCTCTGTCCGATCACGGCGATATGCGGCTATCCTCTTCTCATATATAGCGAACGCATCCATGGCGGAATGAGGGCAAAGGACGATAACCAGCCCGCGGTGTACCTGCGCATCGAGCCCGACAATGGGTTTGCTCCAACGCAGTGAGTGCCTCGACTTTGGTTTGCACCTTGGTGATGTAGCATTGAGCGATCTATGCGAAGTTGGCAATTGGACGATAACGGAACTGTGCGTCGGTTTTGGGCGCTGGTACAGGCTATGATTGTCAAGTGCTGACTTTTCCCAAAGTGCTACGTCATCCGGGCAGACCGCAGGATGTTGACGAAGGAAGCGATCGAGATTGTCTACAAGTTCCATAGTCATCTACTTAGCGAGATAGATGACGAGCGGCGCGGCAAACCGCATCCGTGTTGGCTGAGACCGCTTGGCCCTGAGTGGCTCCGAGAGTTTGCCGATGAGTATAGGAAGAAGCAGATAGCTGAAGGACGGCCTGGATTTGATTTCTTTCCTTGATCGGGATTCATTGTTTCTGTACGACGTCAGCTTATGTGCGCATATATGTCTGCAGAGGGTTGCAGCGGGTACTATAGCCCGGTATCGAATACTTTCTAGGAAGCGTAGCTCAGCGGTCCGACAACAAAGATGCTCAGAATGGAGTGCTTGGTTTACTGCCGACGCACGTACTTACATACTCTCAGGATGGACTTGCCGACATGCGCCATTCGCGATCTTACATTGGCCTTCAGGGACATTGTGGTTACATGAAAGAGGTCAGACATATTAACAACCTTGGGGGCAGACTTCGTTGACCAGTCACAGGTTCTAGATGCATGTCGAAATGCGATCGTCGCATCATCATGTATGCGGAGTTTGGCAAAGTAGACAGTATCCGAGTCGGCGGAAATCCGGTGCTAGTCCAGTCATCCAATACCACGACCCGCCGCCGTTCGTCAGGGAGCGACTCGTTCCAAAAAAAAAATCCATCACCAAAGACGTCAGCTTTGAGTTAACCTTGGTATGTCTTTCCCATTGTCTAGATTCCTATACATACATCGTGATGACGCTGGGTAATGTCTGGAGTCGACCTCCGATCTCCCGCATATACTAATTCGACGCTGCTAAGCGCTCACATGCCATTCTGCTACCCAGCTAGTGCGTCTTGGAATGCGGACCATCCGGAGGTAGCCCTTGTTCGCCGAAGCGTCTCAGTTTCACCATAATGGAGCGTATTCCGAGGTGTCGAACCCGAAGGTAAGTTGGTCAGCTCATCTCTGAGATGAAAGTGACGAACGCCCAATTCACCACACATCATTAGACAGAGGCTCTGTGGACAGCGCCGCCTAGCTACCATGTATTCGCTTAAGACAGCCTACGTTAAGTCCGCGAACGGCGGATATGAGACTACCCCTGCCCCGCCAGCACATCTATAGGCTTGAGCTATTAGGAGGGGAACGGAACAGAATATGCCGGGACATATCCCGAGGACGGCGGAGTTAGTCTGGCTGGGTATCAATTGACCTATCATCCTTGACTCTTAGGTCTACGGTCATTCTCTGCATATATGGGGACTCGCAGTTGCTCTGTTGAGCTCACCCTCGTCGCTCCTCGCTCTCGCATCCCATCTGACACACTACAACATGTCGCACGGCAAGCACTTCACGCTGTACACCAATACCATAGCCCCGAATGGCTGGTTAGTTCTTCCCTTGCCTCAGTCCGTCTTCTGTCTTAGATTACCCCTTACCCCGCCCACAGGAAGGTAGTCTTCGTGCTCGAAGAGCTCGGGCTCACGTACGAGTCCGTTTACCTCAACTTCGACGAAAACGAGCATAAATCACCGGAATTCACCAAGCTCAACCCGAATGGCCGCATCCCTGCCCTCTTCGACCACAAGAACGGCGACTTCGTCATCTGGGAGTCGGATGCCATCATCCTCTACCTCGCGGACAAGTACGACACCGAGAGACGGGTGTCTGTCAGCGATGAGAAGGAGAGATACTCTCTCATCGAGTGGCTCTTCTTCCAGGCATCAGGACAGGGGTCTGTATCCGTCACTTTCATTATGCCTGCGGCCAATACTGAATGCTTGAGTAATACAGCCCGTACTTCGGTCAGGCTGTGTGGTTCCTCCGCAGCCACCCTGAACAGGTCCCGAGCGCCATCGAGCGGTACCGCAAGGAGGTGCTCCGTGTTTTCTCCGTCCTCGACTCGGTGCTGTCCAAGCAAGAATGGCTCGTGGGGGACAAGCCGACCGTCGCCGACATCTCCTTCATCCCGTACAACCACGGCGCATTCCACTTGATAATCAAGGATTACGCCGGCGTCGATGTTCAGAAGGACTATCCGGCGTTTTTCGCGTGCGTACCAGTTCTTGGCGCCTTTCGATGGAGCCGCATCGACTGACGTTGACTGTCACGTACGACTACCTATAGGTGGCATCAGAAGCTGATATCTCGCGATAGCGTGAAGAAGGCCTTCGCTATACAGGAGTCCCTGAACAAACATTGAGGCGGGAGAGTGGTTACCGGTCAAAGCCCCCGAACGAGTTCGAGAGAAAAGCATGTATAAGCCCTTGACTATACGTATCGATGCTCACGGCGGTTCAAGCTGTTGGGGTGCAAGCGATCGATTTTAGTAACGATCTAGGCAGATGCGCTATTTGAGTTTGGAACTGCTATCCAGAGGTGAGCTACTTATACAAAGGTTGGGTTGTCTGCAGTGCGTCCAGGAAGCCTGTACTAGGGATGTCGTGATGTGTCGTGATACCGCGCTATGAACTGAGTGCCCTTGGGATGTGGATGTAGAAGACGACGGACCTGCTAAAGCCCCTCATGATGCCCATCATGCGAAGCAACAAACGAAACTGTTGAAACACTACTACTACGGACGTCAATGGATCATAGGCCTCACGGCTCAACACCCTGTGCACGCTTTTCTCCATCAGAAGGTGGTTTGATCGGCAGGTCTCCGGTGGGCGAGTATCGGCTCTTAAGCCGTAGTTTGTGGCCATAAGCCCTGAGGACGAAGGGAATCGGCGCCAGCGCGGTGGCGATGAAGCCCAGCAGCGTCGACGCCCACCGAGGATCGAGTTTATTGTACAATTGGTACGCGAAGAGCGGGAAGCCCGCACCGAACGTAGAACGTACGACGGTCATCGCTGATAGCGCAGAGGCGGCCATGAAGAGGTACGCGTCGATCGTGTAGTTGAAGAGGCCAAGGAACAGGAAGACGATCGACCCGCCGAGCGGGAGCCCAGCGAGCATCGGCGCCCAGAAGGAGACGCTGCGGAAGGACGTCCAGCCGAACCAAAAGAAGGCGGCGGCGAAGAAAGGTGCCGCGACCATGCAGACCTCGAGGCGGTACTCTGGAGGCACTGGATTGGGTGCGAACTGCTTCACCTTACGCTCGTAGCGCGGGTTGAAGTATACTAGGTAGAGGATGACCCCGAAGCAGCCGCCGATGAAGACGGGGAGAAAGGTGAGGCCGGTGAAGCCCTCGTCGAAACCATGTAGACCTGCGAAGACGACAGGGTATGCTTCGAAGAGGAGGTAAATGCAGCCGTAGATGAACTGTTGGTACGAAGGATCAGTACGGGCTTCAACACCTTAAGATCAACTATACGTACACTCATGTATAAGGTCATTGCGATAAGCATGGGTTCGTATATCAATACGACGAATGGTCGAGCGAGGACTTTCTTGAGACGCTGAAACGCTGTCCCATCTTTCTTCTCCAAGGGAGCCCAATACCTGCTGTCCCCAGTCTCCTTCCGCAGCTTCTTCGCGCGACGAACAAGCAACACTGGTCTATGTAGACATATGGTTAGTACACAATCGGATGTACACGTAGATCCACGCACGCATATGTTTCGGGGAAGGTCAAAATGACCAATATGAGCACAGTCCCCGCGAAGCATGTCAGCAGCCAGAATACCCAGCGCCACGAGACTCCAGCGTTCGCCATGAATCCACTGCAAACGGGTCCAAGCGTCGGTCCAGCAAATGGAGCGAGCGTGAACACTGCTAGAGCCTTCCCTCGAATGTCTGCATCCCACATGTCAGAGATGACGGCACTGGAATCGCGATCAGTCCGCTTTCCTGAGACGACATATGACTTCAGTTGCGCACCCGCTATTGGCGAGAGGTGCAGCGGCGAAGGTGCCGCTCAAGAAGCGGAAAACCAGGATTTGCGCGGTGGTCTGTGACAGTGCGCAGCCGACCTGGAATCCGGTATAGACGAAGAAGGTGACTACGAACACAGGCTTTCGCCCGACCGACTCGGAGAGGGGTCCCCATACAAGAGGCCCCACGCAGTAGCCAGCCACAAAGAGGGAGATGGTCAGTGTCGCAACCTCCCTGCCGAAACCGAATTTGTTCTCTAGCATTGGCTCAGCGCCCTCCGGGATGGACGACGCGAACGTTCTACGCAGCAGGACGTCAGTCCGGTGAAAGTTCGTAGCGTCGACGGGGAGGAGAGTCACTTACGCATTGAGCAGGAGCAACGCCGAGAGGGCTGTGACGTACCACCGATATACCTTCGACCAAGTCTTGGGGTTGTCTGGATCATTCGGCCCCATCTTCACCTCATACAAATCCTGATCGCGAGGTTTCTGAATCCGGTCCTCGGGCCCGGGCGCGTAGCTCTCCCTGTCGACATCTTCATCGCCAGGGTCTGATGCGGTATTTTGTGGTACATCGGTGGGCTCAACGACGGTTGTCGTTCCTGACTTTGCACTGTCTTTGACAGAGTCTGGTCGGCCTAAGTGCGAAGACGATTCGTGCGAAGTAGATCGGCGAGCGTCCGCATTCATGACTATCACCTTTCACCTTCGGTCGGTCGGATCCAGGAAACGGAGAAGTTGGTTCACAAGCAGGATGAGGGTCGAAAGGGGATGCAGAGAAGTACGATCTCCCAGTTATATGTGAGTTCAGAGGCCGCAGAGAGAGAGAGAGATCCGTGGTAGGCCGTGTTGAGGAGCAGTCGGTCCGAGAGCGTTGCACACGGGTCATTCGGTCGCGTCAGCCTCACGAAGCGTGTAGTCCTCTGGTATTAGCTCTCCGATACCTCAACGGACTCACTGTACAATCGGTCTCCCGGAGCCGTCTCCGGCGCACGCTCCTGCTCCAACATACGTCAGCCTCAGTCAGCAGCGGATATGGAGGAGATCATCGAGCTCACCATCTCCATTAGAGGGGAAACACTCCCACTGTGTGAAACAACTGCGGAAGAATATGCTACCCATGTGGATATCGAGTCGCTTCGCTGTCCATGTCAGCCCCGACGGCGTGCGCGGCAGTGGCGGGCGGCGACGATGAACGGCAGTTCCATTCCTGAAGTGAGTCCCTTGAGCATCCGCTCCTAGAGACCACCCTTGAAGTGAACAGGGAGAGATGTTAACACGGACGAGGACGTCTACGTCGTCCCCAGGGCTCTGCCAGGTGACGCAAGTCGAAGGTCCGAGTCGCGCGGCGGATGTGTAACCGGCGCTCCTATTTCCAAAAATGGCGCTGACTAAGCAACAGAAGAGATTTCGCGGTTCGGAGTTGCCGTCTTGAGGCTGCGGAAGTTGAGCTCACGCTGTCAGATGGGACTCATTGCCATCGAGCTGCCCCGGACTCCCGGGATGCAACTTATCACATCGCTTGAATAGCCACCGCCGTCGTCCGCACTCTATATCAGTGTGACTCGATTCTCTTTCTATCATGCTAGTTTGAGCAGAGACCCGAACCAAAGCACGTAGTACGTGGACGCATTGAATCACACACTCCTTACACTTACGAGCGCGAGGCACGTAGACCGTCAGCCAGCATTTCCAGTCTCTGGTCAGTTTGTGAATGCGCATACGTCATCTCATCCAACGATCCCCTACCAAAGTCGGCGACGGAGGCTGACATCCCGTTGATGCCGAGGTTAAGTGGCCGCCCTTTTGGGCACTCACTCACCGCCGTCTCTGCATCTCGGATCCCATCTGCATACTGCCGGACAGTACAGTCTATCTCTACCCCGCTTTGAGCATAGCAGGCGTCGCTGTGGCTTACTCCTTTCCGCTCCCATTTTCCAAGATGGATGTCTACACCTTCGAGCCGGTCACATGCAGCCTCGTCACGCAACTCCCCGGGGAGTCAACCTCACAGCAGGTGACACCAGAAGCGCTGGTAACTGTCCGATCATCCTCGAACATAGCTGTGCCATCGTCGGTGGACACTCCCAGTGTCACCGAGAAGGTCGTCATCCGCCGCGGACGAGCCGTCTACGTCGTCGCGAAGGTATGCCCTGCTACTGCAGCTGACGACGAAGACCTTGGTTCGGAGCGCGGGGATAGCGTACCGGCTCCCCTGAGAAGCACTCTACACAACTGTGACGTCCGGCAGGCGAGACGGCTAGTTATCGAAGTGCACAGCTTGATCTGCCAACTCGACGCCGTGGCCCCGACAGCCCAACCCGATCACGAAGGGTATGTAAAGATTGAGTTGTGTCTTCTGAGTTGCGCTGAACTAATGTCATTAATAGCATATTGGACTCTGAGAGCGCTCCGGACGGCAACGGCGACCTGGAGGTCAAAGACAGGGACGGTCTTGCTGGGTCGCGCGACGTGGCTTTGCTCTGTTCCCCTCCTGCAGCTGATGCGGACTCGACATACCATTCTGCATCGGAGATGGAAAGCGTATGCGTGGGGTCGGAGCCCTACCGATCACTGTTGTCAATTTCATCCTTCGGCTCGGTCACTTTTGACCCTCCGTCTGCGACCACGCCCTACTCGGGAAACATGACTGAGTCTCTTTCCACCTTGGCACTGTATGGTCTACCTGTGGCTCCATCTCATGATCCCCTAATGGCCTACGTCTTTGAGTCAACTCCGTCGCTTGCCTCCAAGGTGTCTCACTGTCTCGACGACGCTGGACTCTGCGACAATGCGCTCACAGGCCAAGTCATCTCGAATTCCTCACAGGTCCCAGCATTCCGGCCTAGCGACTATTCTGCCCTCTCTACTGCGCTTGACGAGACACTGGTACGAGCCCCTGGGCTGGGAACCTCTGCAACAGGATCCGCGAGCGGGTCGACTGCCTTATCTCCCGTACACAAAAATGGGTTCATCCGTCTCTGTTGGGGCGACACATACGAGCTGCAACCGCGCTACGACAGCAACGTGCCAGCTATCGTTCCCCTCGAGCAGAGTCGCAGCCTCCCAGAAGCCCCCCCTGTCGTACCCACTATCACCGCCGCGGAGTGGTCACCCAGCCGGGGTCTGGCTATTTTGGCTGCTGCTGAGGACGGGACTGCGGACATCTCTATGGCGGGCTCTTGCTCATCTATGGGCAGCTTGTTCTCTGAGGCGTCGGATGCAAGTGTCGATTCCGACAGCGAGTCGGACGAAGAACCGCTACGGGACACTGTCAGGCGACTCCATGCCAACCGCAGGTCAACACAGGACCATCTAGGACATGTTTCATCCGCTGCGGGGCCTGACCACTATGTATCTCCGCATACCGTCGAGACTCGACAACTGGATATGCCTCCCGCTGCAACGTCCACGTGGAATTTTCGAACTGCTCCTTGCCCCTTAGTCAACCGCAAGCGCAAGCGTGAACATGACGAAAGGGAGGAAGGGGAGATCTCCGAGTACGAATCTGACTCCGACAGCGAGCCCGACATCCCCCTCGCCGCGGTGATGGCGCTCCGAAAGGCCAAGAACCGCGACGTCCGGCCGCCGCCTGCGAAGAAGCTCAAGGTCACTCCGATGGAGTCCCGCCGACTCTCGGCGACGGGCGCCAGGCCACGCAGGTCGTGGGCGCACAAGCGGTGGGACGAGAGGTTGAAGCAGAAGCATGCGCGGGCTCAGAGTGACGGGCGGCGAGGGATCCGGATCGTCTCGACGGAGATGCAGTTGCTGGTCGGGAGGGTCAATCCGGAAGGCGGGAGTCGTTGGGTGTGGAACGGTCTGCGAGGCGCTGTTGCATGAGCTGAAGAGGTGCCCTGTATTGCGATGGTGACTGCTCACTAGCACTGTCGCGGTCTCATGTGTAGTGAGGCTTGCAGGGACAACCCGCGGAACCGTACGGCCGTCTCTTGTGGCAGTTCCAACCTGTTTTGCCATGACTGTTGGCAGCCGGCGCGGTGGGGTTGTCAGTACTATATAATGCATCCATTTTTTCTGTGAGCCAACCGTCAGGATCACGACCTCTAGTCCATCATAGAGCCCTTGTGTGGGATCGTAGCTATCCTCCATACTGATGGGTGATCTCGCTACCGATGCCCCATGCCAGTGCATTGTAACGGCAATCGGGACTCTGCCACAGCTGTTGCTGAAGGTTTTCCTGCGCTCATAGTAATCGCACTGTTTTAGCGGCGCAAACTCAGGCCGACGTTACAGCGTCCTTCGCGAGAAGAACTCACTGAGTTGGACTTGCTGGCTTTGGGACTGCAACACGCATTCATCCACGGCTGCGAGAATAACGTGCGCGTGCGAGTATGTTTGCGTGGTACGGAAACAGTTCTCCATTGTACTGGGCTAGCATAACTACGGGGCATCATCGGCTTATGCCCCTAGACTGCTAACCTCTACTCCAATATTCCGCACTTGCTCGATGTGCCATCTCCGGCCTTCGCCTCCCCCATGTCAGTCGATGTTCTTTCCGCGAGGTTTCAAGATCACGGGTAGATGCTCGCGAACCGTAACGAAGTAATCCTTTAGGCCGCCCTCATAATCGGTTATGTCCCAACCCTGGCGCGGCCGCAGCTTGAAGCGCTGCAGCAGCGCACAGACGACCATCCTCATCTCCTGCATCGCTAATCCCTTCCCGACGCAGTTCATGGGACCGTAAGAGAACGGAATGAACGCGCCCTCGTTGTGCACATGCGCTGCGCTAGCTTCCTTCCATTCGGGAAGCCAACGCTCCGGGAGGTATGCTTCGGGCGACGGAGAGAAGTCCCTGGGGTCACGGTGAATCGAGTAGGCAGGTACCCAGAAGGACGTCCCGGGAGGGATATACCTGCGCACAATGCTTGAATCAGACCAACGTGTCATGTGAGCTACGAGGAACACCCACAGCGACTCTACCGTGATGCCTTGACCGTGAGAAGGCACCTTGCGTTGGGTAGTAGAAGGAACAGCTGAGAAGAGACGAAGCGTCTCGTTGCTGAAACCGGAGTGAGTGATGACACATCCTGCATTCGGAGAACTACCCACATGACCGCAGTTAGGTAGTGCATCTCTTGATGATGTTTCGTATGCACAACCTCTCCAGGGGGATAGAATCTGTCAACCTCTTCTTGTAGCTGCTTGTACACAGCCGGGTAAGTGAGAAGGCAGGCGACGACAGCTGTCAGCGTAGTCGCGATTGTATCCGAGCCCGCGACCATGGCAAGAATGCCATCGCTGAGGATTTGGTCTATCGTTGGCCGAGCATACTTGGAATCTTGAACATCCTCGTGGCTCTACGATGGTGACCCTGTTTAGTCACGTTTCGAAAAGCACTAGGCATGTCAGGAAACGCTCACGATATAGTAAAACAAATCTGGAGTAGTAGTGCCTCGCTGCATGCGGCGCACAGCCTGGACTCTACACTGTTCGATGAACATCTTGTGCCCATTCGGAATGGGAAGACGCCCCACAAGCACGCCGAGCCATGGTACGTGCCCAAAGAATGTCGCCGGTCTGCACAGAGATCCGTGTGAGTGTGCTCGATGACGAATGATCCTACCAAACGTACTTCGCCTCTTCATTCAAAGAAGACCAGAAGTCTGTCTTTTCTCCATCGAGAAGGTTCGAGCCACCTCCCAATCTGTTTGGCAGTCTCGTCAATGTCCCATGCCACACTCATATATCTTGGTCTGACAATCTAACACGTACGCCATATCCGACATGAAGTCATACCTAGCGTGGCCGGCACAGGATACTCGTCAGCGAAGGGACTGCTGTGGTCGGCCGAGACCGTAACTAGACTCACGTGAAGCGGTTGAACCATTCGTCGATGTGGACCTCCCCCTTCTGTTCCTGCAGACGGCTTACGAGCTGGTTGACCCTGAGCGCCATCTGCTCTTCGTACTCCTTCAACGCCTTTGACGTGAGCCCACGGGCCCAGGCTCGCCTACGTCGTAGGTGGTGTTCGGTATCCGGTATCGAAAGCAGGTCAGGATCCTTTTCGGAAAAGTGTCTGCCAATATGATCTGGGCGATATCAATTTGTTAATTTCCACTACTTTCCTGACTTTGCGAACGAGTGCACACTCACGAGGTCCCTTGGGCATGCCAGACGCGCCGAGTAGAGCGGAGATTGCCGAACCCCTGCGGATCGACAGGTTGTTCGGACCTACACACCGTTAAGTTAGGCCAGGTTGAACCAATTAGACACCGGAGAGACGTGGTATGCAAACGGACCGATCCGGACCACGTCCCCGTAACGATCGTGGAGAGACTTCACGTAGCGGTGCTGCGTCCCACTGGTGCTCTTGTACGCAAGCCAGAGTGCGGAGACTTTGCATAACAAAGGACCAGGATAGCGCGCCAATGGGTGCAGTGGTGAGAGCCGGTAGGCTACCATCGTTGCAGTCAGCCCTGCCAGATACAGCACAAGGCTTAGGAAGAAGCCGCCGAGTATGGCCGAAGGCGAGGGTTCTCCAGGAGTGGATATCGCGGTCAAAACCGCGGGCGGGAGCAACAGGACCAGCGCGTAGAAGGAAAAAGAGTAGGTCTCATAGAGACGGAGGACTTGATGTGCGAGCTACGTTGTTGGCATAAGGATAATGAGCCTGTCTACACCCATTATGAGAGGCAATCGAATGCACTGACCAAAGACAAGAGTAGCACGAAAGGCACAATATTGAGCTGAGCGGATGACTCCATCTCCTCTGCCATGCCCTTGGTACGACGTAAGCCTGTGAGGTATAGATGCCAGGGAAAGCACACCGGGACTGAGGCTAGACACTGGTGGAATATAACTAATGGGAGAAGCGCTCTGGAAAGGAGGGAAAGCGGCGCTGGAAGGGAGCCATACGTCAGCTATGAGAATAGAGACCGACAATGAGGGACTAGCTGACGCCGTCAGGGCACGAAAACACGCAAGCGATTGGCCGTCTGCTCATCATCGTTCACAGGCTTTGGAAAAAAGGCGATGATCGGGATAGGTACGTATGCGTTGGATCGCCACTTGCCCAGATGAAGTCACGGCGCGGTCGACTTGCGAGTGGTTCAACCCCCTTCACCGTGACCAAGATGATGACTACGCTTGGACTGCGGAGACGTGGAGGAAGCAATCAGGTTCGCGCGCGGCAGTCGTCCGCGGCTATTGTGGGCCACGACAACATTAGGACCCGCGGAATATGGTACGAGGTCGATGCCTACACAGTGTCAGGACAGTACGGCGTAGAACGTGGGGAGTCGTCTCAGTGTTCGATGGGGGCATGTGGCGCACAGAGGCAGACCGGCGAGAGGTCGCAAGGGCTGCCAACGATGTCAACAGTTTCTCGGTTACTTCGTGGGGGGGGGGCGCATTCGGGTGCGGGCATACCGTAAACGAACGAAGATTGTAGTCATCCGTGTTGTGACTGGATTAGTACGCAGGCACAGTGCGCAGTGCGCCGAGTCTTCTCCATACATTGCGAGCCCCGACCGCAAGGATGCGGTCCAGAACTAGAGCTGCTTGTGCGGGCGGGCGGGCAGGCGGGCGGTCCAGAAGAGGGACGGTACGCGTCATTCAAAATCCTGCTACAGTACTGCCAGTGGTTTGTCAACGGCGGTCTGGATGATAGTATACAGTCTTACTCACTGAACGCACGAATATTTGCACCTGATGGGCACTGTGCCCTCCTACACAACAGCTATGAGCCGGGGCTCGCGAGGCCGATGGAACGGTGTTAGAAGTTTCCGTTGACGTCCCGGCGACCCTTCCGTATGTCATCAGCCAGACGGTGAAGCAGAGCGACGGCGGCTCGGTCCGACTCAGAACGCTTCGATTTCGACAAGAGTGGGAATATTCGTAAAGTAGAATGACAGTCGAACTTCTGGATAGTACGGGAACGGGATCGTCAGATGGCGGAGGCTTCAGCTGACGTACGAGCTCAAGGTGAACTTCTCGGCGAACCTGATGACAGCGGCTGTTCGCCGAGTCCGCCCGCCCTTAGCTGCAGACCCGCGCCAGGGAGGGCCGCGGCGATTCTGGACGAGACGAACGTCTTTTTGAGGCGGTCGAGGACTCGTGTATGACAGCGGAAGCACACGTTTGTGTGCCAGTGCCAGCTGTGTGGGATTGACGGGACGAATCTGAGGGTGAGTATCGTCAGAAACTCCGACCGATGAGCTGGCAGTTTGGTTACCTGTCAGTAATAACAGGGTAACTAACAGTTTGAAAACAGGTACGGGGAAATGACGGCCAAATGGACGCACACGTCGACATGGAACACCTGTCTGTTTTGGTATACAAGCGCCCACACAGCGCCTGTGCGCACGGACAGACAACTGTTACAGTCAATGAGTCCCAGCGAGAACCTACATGGGTTCAGCTGTTTTACATTGGTGAAAGTCGTGTAAGAGCGGTTGAGGTCGGGAGGTCTCGATTCAGATTGGGCGGACGGATTTAGGCGCTCATTACTCGTCTTTTATTTCCCTCACGGCGGCCGGGTCAGACGTGCATGTCCTTACACCGGTGACGTCGACGTGTCTCTGACTTGTCTCGAACATTTCTCTAAGGGCCTGTTCGGCAAAGAGTTGGAGTTAGAGTTACCGGCATTTCATGCCCAAATATAGTAATAATATCTCGGTTTTCAATCTCGAGAGAACTCGAGTTACTCAGGCGAGTGCATGCGTTCGGATGCCTCCCAGTAACTCCGGGCGGTTGTTATCAGAGCTCACGCGCACGTCGTAACTTGTCTCGAGGCTCTACCCTTTTGGCAGCCTGCTTGATTCTCTCTTTCTAGAGTATTGGGATGGCTACCATGATCGACGTGGAATGTGATCAGACATCTGAGGCCATCCTACTTGAGGCCTGAGGGATTAGAGCAGCTACTACCGAGGCCCGCCTAGTCAAAACAATGACAGTTACTGCTATTATAGCCTGTCTTCGGCGCTCTATATGAGCCCGATATTAGGTTGGTGAATTTTGACAGCTGCTCTTGTGCGGACTATGGTGAAGCAGGGATGAAGCAGAGCCCATCTG
>NW_006766899.1:11683-14346 GCF_000275845.1 Dichomitus squalens LYAD-421 SS1 | reverse complement strand
CCTGTTCGGCAAAGAGTTGGAGTTAGAGTTACCGGCATTTCATGCCCAAATATAGTAATAATATCTCGGTTTTCAATCTCGAGAGAACTCGAGTTACTCAGGCGAGTGCATGCGTTCGGATGCCTCCCAGTAACTCCGGGCGGTTGTTATCAGAGCTCACGCGCACGTCGTAACTTGTCTCGAGGCTCTACCCTTTTGGCAGCCTGCTTGATTCTCTCTTTCTAGAGTATTGGGATGGCTACCATGATCGACGTGGAATGTGATCAGACATCTGAGGCCATCCTACTTGAGGCCTGAGGGATTAGAGCAGCTACTACCGAGGCCCGCCTAGTCAAAACAATGACAGTTACTGCTATTATAGCCTGTCTTCGGCGCTCTATATGAGCCCGATATTAGGTTGGTGAATTTTGACAGCTGCTCTTGTGCGGACTATGGTGAAGCAGGGATGAAGCAGAGCCCATCTGATAAGCCATAGCTATCGGTATACATACTACTAGATACATGTACGAGTTCAGGGCGCTTGTCTCCTCCGGATTTCACGGATACTCCGCCCCTGTAACTCTAACTCGCGCAGAAATCCTCGGAAGTGTCGCCACGTGACAAAATGCCGGTGACTCGTAACTCCAACTCTTTGCCGAACAGGCCCTAAGGCCTTTGTGATACATTACTTTGTGCTAATGAACTAGCACGTGTGCCCTTTAGGCCAGCCACCCCAGTTGTCGCTTTCGCTCCTACTCCCAAGCCTGCAGACTTCTACAATCCTCTAAACCACATCGCCGCTCCACTGCCCCCCCCCCCGGCTACCATCATCGTGTTCACCACCCCCAATCATTCTACATTCCCCGTTTGTCCCAGCACTGAAGGAGTTAGGCATGAGGGGGAGGGCGAGGAGGAGTCGAACACAAGGAGGTGTTGTACTCGAGGAGGAATTCTTTGGTATGCTCATCAACATCTGCATGCATTTCTTCCACTTTCCTCCCCCCCCTTTCCCTCTGTTTTATCACGCCTTTCCCAGTGAAGAGGAATGTTTTTCTACCCACGTCTCTTCTGTTTTCGTATTCTTCTTTTCTCGGCATCGATCTCTCTCCTCGGCGAGGATATGATGTCATGCACTTTAGGCGCCGATGTTCGGATTTCCTCAATGTACATTCTGTCCCTCTATCCACCACGTCCACCATCTCTATCCCCCTTGTTTGCAAGCCGCCTCCCACTATGTCGCTTCCGCAGGCACATTCCCCTTAGGACAGCCTCCTGACAAACATATGCAGCCAACAGTGACAAAACAATGTGTACACCTTGCAAGACGACAGTGGCCTCCGCAACCAGCTTACGAAGGGTGCAATGTATGTACCAATTAACTCACTCACTGTATCAGGTCCTGGCTCCACTCGCTCTCCTGCGTGTGTGCATGCAAATGGAGCAGCTTCAGTAACTTGGATGCATCTTTGTCGGTGCTCTACCACCTGATGGATGCAAGTCATTGTCGAGGATGCACCCATTACGAGGCTAATTCATGCCAGGATGCACCTGGTAAGCAGCCCATAAATAGGGGGAGTTAAAATTACTCCCACTTGGGTTCGAACCCCAGAACCGTGAGATTACTGACGACAGCTACCACTCAGCCACTGGTCCTTAGTAATGTATGTTTGTTTAGCAATTATATCACGGCGAGCACTTTCTACAGGGCGCCGAAAGTTTTCGGTCACACGTCTATATCCAGAGGTGTGCGGGTCAAGACTCAACCCCTTGACCCTCTCGGCTTGACCCCGGGGTCTGACTTGGGGTCTGACCCGGGTCTGACCTTTTCGAGGGGTCAACACGTGATGCATGGTCGGCCCTCGCGTAGAATAGTCGACCGCGTACTACCGGGAGCGCGGGCAGGGCGCCTTCAAGTTGCAGGGTGAAATTGCCCACCTCGAGCGAAGGCAGATGAAGACTCAGATGCCACGATGACGACGGGATATGCTAACTATGCTACACCTTGCACCTCTCTGGGTTCTCGCTGGTTTTGGAGGTGTTTCCCAGACACGCTCCTCTGGGTCGGCATCCATCTCCATTGTGGCAAGTCTCTCGCAGCGTTCCTGAAGGCCATCGGTTTCACTCCCGCGCTTATGGATGGCCGAGACATTGGACAGTTGGAAAGAAAAATTGGAACTGGCAAGAACTTGGCAATTAGAAGGCGGGTTCGTGGCCGCTGAAGGCGAGCCCGAGCTCGAGCAGCTAGCAGCGAGTGGTGGACGGCCGGCCGACCCGGCGGTTCACGTGCCCGGAAGCTCCGACGTTGATGTCGCCTTGGCTTGACCCAGGGTCTGACCCCAAGGGGTCTGACCTGGGTCAAGGAGGGGTCTGACCCAGCCGAGCACATGTCTGTCTATATCATACATCGATGCATACGTCTAAGTCTTGCTCTCATCTTCTGTTGAACTTGGACTTATCCGGTCCGGACTACACGAGGCTATGCGTCTCCTAGCGCTTAGCTGTAGTCGCTTATGTAGTATGTTACCATATTTGGGACTCTCTGCTCGTGTACTATAGCTATGCTTCCGGACTCTTCTGGTACTGTCTAGGACAATCCGTACTACTCAAGAACGGTCTAGACAGGTCTATGCCTTACTCATCTCTTACTCATCCTATGGTGCGATACGTCGCAATTCTTTCTACCA
>NW_006766899.1:0-11663 GCF_000275845.1 Dichomitus squalens LYAD-421 SS1 | reverse complement strand
GATGTCGCCTTGGCTTGACCCACGGGTCTCGACCCCGAAGGGGTCTGACCGTGGGTCAAGGAGGGGTCTGACCCAGCCGAGCACATGTCTGTCTATATCATACATCGATGCATACGTCTAAGTCTTGCTCTCATCTTCTGTTGAACTTGGACTTATCCGGTCCGGACTACACGAGGCTATGCGTCTCCTAGCGCTTAGCTGTAGTCGCTTATGTAGTATGTTACCATATTTGGGACTCTCTGCTCGTGTACTATAGCTATGCTTCCGGACTCTTCTGGTACTGTCTAGGACAATCCGTACTACTCAAGAACGGTCTAGACAGGTCTATGCCTTACTCATCTCTTACTCATCCTATGGTGCGATACGTCGCAATTCTTTCACCATCGTATTATTCATCGCACTATGGTACATGTGACTAACCACTCTTCGATTAGTCATGGACACTTCTCTGTAGTATATAAGGACTTCAGATTGTGTCCTCCCTCTTCAGTCTTTCTTTACTGACTGAAGAGTGAGTACTTCGTTACATCTATCACTAACTTGTAGTTACTTACTTAACCTTTGTAGTCTTGTTTCGACTCTAGGTACAGTTCGTTGCTGCAATATAGTCTTTCCTTACTGACTGAAGATCTTGTTTCGACTCTAGTCAGATCTAATCTTTGTCTTTACAGCCCCGAGTTTATCATCTTCTTACGTAAGCTCCTCCCCCTTCTTCTCCTACCCAATGACCTAGCGGTTCCTCTTCTACTTCCATCCAAGATCTCCAGATGACTTCCAAGCACGCAGATCAAGGTGTTCACGACTGAGCAGGTCTTCTTTGAGCCGAAGATGTAAGTCATGCAGTCTCAAGGCCGTAATGTGTTCTAATGTGCCAACAGGCGAGGGGATTACTATCCGTATCTTGCCGAACTCACCTTCTTAATGCCACAGGAGGAGCTGGGCAAGGCCTCACCGGAGGCCCACAGTTTGTGTACATGTACACGCCACTCCCCCTCCAATCCACCCTTACTCCTACTGGCATGTTCGTGCTCAAAGTCTGCCGCTTGATGGGTGCCTTACGCCGACGTTCACAAGCCTGCTTCTGCGAAATCAACCACGGGCTGTGTCTGGCAGCTGTCAATCTCAGTCCTGACATTCTACGGACACTTATGGGACAGGTTGTGCCTTATGCGATGTAGTCCGAGTGAACCAAGTTGAGAGTGTGACGGTAGGTGTGCTTGTTCATCGGGAGGTCGGAGGATTCATGTGTACATGTGCCGCAGATCAGAGTACATCACTTTTGTCTATTTGTCGTACAGTACGAAATTGCGGATTCTGCACCTGTCACTAGTAATGCGCTGGGAACCACGACCACAACGTCCGCGTATATGGTGCATAGCCCATTGGATGCATCCGCAGTGGTCTATGGTGCATCTACAACCTATGGATGCATCCATATGTTGGATGTACCGCGTGCCCTATGGATGCACCTGTCTACCATAGCTTGGATGCGTCCGTCGGGTGGTGGAGCACCAGTACGGATGCATCCAAACTACTGAATACCTACGCAAATGTTACATTGATGCCAATGACACATTGGAGTCCTTCGAGGCACCTACAAGACCCTAAGTGCCTTGGCTCGCAGGGTAGGTCGCCCTAACTCTATTCCTGTGCCTGGCTGATCATCATCTCGATGCAGAAACTCAGACATTTGCTACTTCATAGATGGTACGTGTGGAGCACCCCCTTTGCCGAGCCCTACTGATGGACCCATCTTCGGAAGTATTGAACTTGGGTGTGTTCAAGTTGAACGTCGGAAGCGTCAACCTCGCCACAGTATAGGGGCTTCGATGTGGCCCCCGCGGCTCCTCCGGTGCGGCCGCAGGTGCTATATCGAGCGCTGATCGCCACTGTATTCATTCCCATCCCACCGCTTCCAGCTTTGTCCCTCTGTATTAAAGCACTCGATTATAGTTGTATTACGATGTGTAGCAATACGATCTCATACTATAATATACAGTATAATTCGGATGACGTGGAAAGACGGGCATCAAGTGCATACATGCCTAACCAAACACGCCCGATTGAAATCGACCATGCTCGAACTGATCTGACGGGTCATGTATACTGTCGTGAACGAAAACAATGAAATACAACCACATACAGTGAAAGCAGGGACCAGTCCGAGTTGGCGGATACAGTCGGGGTTCCCGAACATCTACGGAAATATTCGACCCTATACAGCTGAGCCCATGTAAGTTCTCACTGGGAATGAGTATTGACTAGTCCCAGTGAGAACGTGCCGGATTCAGGTCGATTTGGGGCGTGTGAGATCGTATCTGGCTGTACATACTCGTGCTATGTCGATTCAGGTCGGATGGGCGGTGTTTAGCGCCCATTTGACGTCTGTGTTAGCCATATGGTCGCGAGATCGGACGTACATGTCTCTAAGGGCATGATGTCTATGCATGCTAGTATCTCTCTAGCTGTAGCTACGTAATGCCTTAGCTTGTGGCTCCGTAAGGCCTTAGCCTAGCTTGTGTCTGTCTCTAGTATTGCGTGCGAGTCCGACCTCTCTCTGCCGTGTAAGGCTTCTGCCTCCTCTCTGTGCCTGCTCCCATCAGACAATTGAGCCAGGCATCCGCAGCCTTCTCCCACGGTTTCACCCACTATGGGACCATCTCATGGATGCCACCTCCTCCCAAACATTTCTACTGTGATTGTTTTAAGTACTGCAAGGTCCGGAGACACGAAGTCTCTGTTCTCTGGCAGTAGGAACCTGCCCTAAACATGGTGACATCATTGTGGTGGAGTTGCTGCTTGCACTGATTACCGCCGTCCTCTGCCTATTCTCAGGTTGAGCGCTTTTTATTGCCTTGTCTACGGTGGAGGCATGTCTGGTAGACGTACTAGGCAACGCTAATGACCAAATCAGGTGAAATTCCCCCGAATCAGCTATGTTGCAGGGGGTTTAAACCCCGCAGATTTGAGCACCAACCCGAGGAGGAAATGCGTTTACACACATTCCCAGAGCCTCGGGTGCAGCCGTGCTCTGGAAATAGTGTGGGACTCCTCCGGCGCGAACCAATCGGCCATACCCACTCAAACCCCCTAGCGGTAAGCGGAAAGGCTAATTCCCGGGGATGGTCTCGAACCCAGTGCTTTCTGCACTTCTGGACACTGGCCTCTGCCTATTCTCCAACCTCTCTTCTTTCTGCTCGACCAACAGCCGGTTCTCCCTTGGTGAAAATGCAGCGCAGACACTATGCAATGGTGTCACGAAGGCACGTTGGGGTTGGAGAGAGTTATAAAGGTGTGTCTTGTGGTCTAGAGTATGAGCACAAGGTAAGTTGTCGTGCATGGTGTTGCCATCGCAACACCACCCTAGGTGAGTAACATGTTATGTATGTCGAACATTTTTGGAGGTATGTGGTTACCCAAATTGCTACTGGTATGGAGGCGGCACTCACCTTCCCAGCGCATCCTCTCAAGTTCGACCTGGCGCACGCAGTCACTTGAGGGGACAAACAGTAATGTATCTTACGATTGCATACATGCACTGTGCAACATTCTCATACTGTCCTTCTCTAACTCTCGACTCCTCCCCTGATGCTTAAAGAATTGTCCCATTGTCTCTACCCCTCTACAGCGCATCAGTGAAATAGTGCACTTACGCTCGGTACGTATAGCGAGACCTGACCGCAACTGTGTGCAATTGTAGCTATATTGTATCACATAGTCATACAAGTCTATACGAATGAATACAGATATTCACAAATATCAACCAATGGCGTGCTCTGCATCAAGACGACCTGAAACTACCCAGCCCGAAATTTCTCGAGCACAATCAATTGCTGACAATCCCCATCAACCCAAATCGACAGGATTAGTATTATATTGGGGGTTTGCACGGCGCTATACAACTCATTACGAAAACAGTCGTAAATATGGCAAGTGTTCGTGTGATTTCGGGTTGCCTGACTATATACGATCAAAATCAACGCATATCGACCTGAATCCGGCACGTTCTCACTGGGATTGACTGGGGTCTAAGTTGCGTGGGGAGCACGTGCGCCCACAACGTGTTTTTCTCTTCACCGTCATACAAAGCCTTTGTCACGCTCAACGCATTTTGCAGCGCGGGACAAGGTCTTTGTTTCTCTGATAGTGTATATATGTACAGATCCCTGATGCTTCTCTCTCCTCACCTCCTTCCTCACCGGCGTGCTCGAAAGTCCCCGACTTCGGGCTTCGTGTTTTTTCTTACCCACCCATCCGCTATCCCTACAGTTTATACATACTATACATCACGCTAGTTGCTAGATAGTTCTTGTCCCAGTCAGTGTATTCGCCTCCGCCGGCTTGAGCTCGGCCCCTCCCGGTCGCGCGAGAGAGCGGTGGCGACGCAAGTCGGATGCCTCGTCTGGCGCTGCGCCTTGACAATGTCATTCCCCTTTCGCCCTGCCTGACTCACGCGTGATTAGATAGTGGACGCATTGGGCGCTAAGCAGACGTCTGTTTGCCAGAAAAAGCAGGTGCCCATTTGACCGTGTGCGTCCATTTGGCCGTCAGTTCCCTGTAGTAAGTTGTTCAATATGGTCCCCTTTTATTAATAAAACATGGCAACTGCATTGAACGAGCGAGTACGTCGGGCACGCGTTTGGCCAGAGCAGACAGTCGAGGGGGTTGGGTGTTGCAAATGGCAGTGCGTACCACACATAAGTAGTACATGTTGGAACTTGGCACTGGCGGCCCGGGCCTTCATAGCCTCAATAGACCGGAAACTTCGTCGATGACAAGGGAGCGGGGTGTGATTGCTGCCAAAACCAATAGTCGGGGCCTTACTAAGGGTACTATACTTAGCGCAACAACAGAACAGCACCCCGCCGAGTCCACTCCAGAGTCCTTCCTATCCCGCGGCTCGGTGAACTCGCGTCGAGCGCTTGTAGAAGGGCGAAGCATCCTACCGACTTTCCTGGGGGACTCGGAACCCTCCTCTCCCCCCCCCTCGAACTCACGTTCATGCTGTCGTGGCATTCACAAATTGCTGCTGCGCTTCAACAAATAGGAGAGCACCGTACATAGATCACGTCGTAGACGCATCAACCGCCCAACAGGTTGGCCGGTAAAGAACTTCTTTTAGAGAGGCGTCCAGTAGGAGGTCAATCCAGATATACCTAACCGGGGAGAAAGCCTCGATCGCTATCAGACCTACCCCAGTGTAAGTGACCGGCGAGCAGCTGTGTGCGAGACGGTCCTCGAGCCGCGTCGAGCTGCTGCAGGAGTTTGGGGATGTCAACCTTCTCTTGTAAGGACGTGGCCTTCGTCTGGCTCATAGACAGCTGATGACGACACTCGCTTTTCGCAGCAACTATGTGCTGCTGAATCATGGCCGAAAGCTGCCACAGATACTGGGCGCTTGGTAAGACGCGCACCACCCCTGCACACGACGCTCTCCGAGTCAAGGGAGTGTCTAGTTGGCGATGTGAGTCGTCACCAGTGAGACGCTAGGCAGCTTCTGCTCTGCGTGGGCTGGCTAGTACGCCGCAGTCGGAGCGGATGCCATGCATGTGCTTCACTCGTCGACTCGAACGGGCCGCTGGGAAGTGGCAGCTGCTGGGAAAGGCACTCCATTGACTTACTAGCGTGATCTGCTGCTGGGGAGAGGGTGGGGATTGGTAATAAAGACCTGTCTGCATGTAAGCTCGTGTGACCACGCCTATATCACGACTCTCATTGCATGAGGGCCCAAAGTAGTATCCGGAGTGACCTCAGAGATCGATCTAGTAGTGATATCCACCCTGCAAGCATTACAGCCGGCCCTGGCAATGGTCATTTTGCGACATCCGTTGGAGGCAGAAACCGTTCTGCCCTGAACGCTACCAGCGACGAGACAATGCGAGGACCTAGATTCCGAATCACGGATGTGAGCGCTAGACTTACCGTCAAATCCGACCCTCACACGCTCAGATGCGTCAGCGCGGGAGGCATGCAAACCTGGCCGGGAGGGTTATCCGAACGAGATTCAAGGACAGTTTTCGCGATAGCACAGAAGCGTGAGCTCCGAGGACTGGTAGAACTGCTCGTCGATCCGGCGTCCCAGTCTCGCGACACTATAGCATTGATGGATGGTGATATCCCAGAAATTGAGTGCACAACATCCACACCAATCGCCATCCACACCGATCGGAGAAGGCTTCTGCCAGCCTGAGTGGTCGATATCTCTCGCTCCATCGCCGCACCAAGTAGGACAGGTAGTCAGCTGTACGCTGAACCGGCGTGTGCTAGGTGACGCGGTTCAGTAAGCAGCTCGGCGAGCGCGGAAGGGGCTCGACTTACTGAACTGAGAACCTGAAATTCCACATGTACGCACGGGGTCAGCGCTCATGTGCGGCGAATGGAATGGCTCGGCTATGGCACGTACCCCGGGTCACGTAGAGCGCTCAGCGAGCGGTGCTAGCTCCCCGAGTCAGAAATGCACGTCTGCGTCGACACGAGATTACTGTGCGCGTCAGGACATCATCGGACGGGCAGTCGACTTACGTTCGCTCTCCCTCGGATGGCGGAGGGAGAGTGTGCGGCCGCAAGGAAGGGTGGAAGGAAGGAGGTGGAAGAGGGCAGATGTGGCCACGGTGGCATGTCGCAAGGAATAATCAATGGCTTCAAGAGGATGGGACAACGAGGGGAACCCTATAAGCGTAGCGGCCCCCGCCTTGCTCTTTTATAATGACCACGATCGCGAAGCACGGGATCGAGAGACGGCTGACAGGGCCGAGAGCGCCAGAATGAACTCGCGGTCGCCGCGGAGGAAGCGGGCGTGTACATCAAGGGGTGTGCTGCTGCTGCTCGCGCGTGTAAACGAAGCGGGAGATGGAAGGGGTGACGGAAGCAGTGCCGTAGAGGCGTCAACGGGGACCCAACCGCGTGCAGGCGATGGGGCGGAGATGGACGACCTGGATCCACTCGACGCTGGGGGCGGGCATGGCATGAGACCAGCCTCGTTGTGGTCTGTATTAACGGGCGGCGATAAGACGGGTGGTGTGCAGGAGATGAAGGATCAGCTGGCTGGGAGGTGCGACGGGGACGATGTCGGTGGGCGACCAGCTCAGGGCGAACTGTTCTCTTGCGGGTGCGGGTGCAGATGCGCAGAGGATTTCGGACGGCTGTCGGATCGGACATAGGCACACATACCCCGCGCCTGGTCGTGGTGGGATCGCAGGGAAGACGAGAAGGGATGACGGTCGATGGTTGAGAACCGCGCTGGGTCTGCAGCTGCCAACGCAACACGAAGATCTGTCCGCAGAACAAGTTAAACAGACTACGATCTCCGTTCCTTTCTTGCCACTCACCCACAGCACATCACATCACGAAGCACGCCGTGCGCACGATCCGTCCCCAAACGATCTATGCGAAAGCGTCCGTGACGTCTTCTCGACGACGCTCGCCGTCGTCTCCTTCGGGCCGCATGCTCGCATCCTCCTCCCCTTCGCGGGCCTTTGATTTCGTGGACCCCCGCTTCCGGCCCCCGCCGCGCCCCCGGCCTCGCCGCGAGGGGCCGGCGCTGCCGCCCATGACATGCTCCATCTGCGTCTTGACCTTCTTCGCAAGATGGCTCGTCTTGGCCGCCGGTGTCGCCGCCCCTTCGCCCTTCGAAGGCGCCGGCGCACCCGCGAGCTTAGCCTTCAGCTCGACTTCCTTGAACCGGATGCGGCGCTCGGTGTTCGCCACGTGCACCAGCGACTTCTTGCCCTGGACACGATCATCTGTCCACCGTTCGCGCAGGCGGCGATTTGAGCAGCCTCGTCACGCCGCGCGCGATGCGGGATTCTACTTACCAGAGTTCACGCCCGCACTTGTACCCGCTGTGGGACCTTCTGCGAACAGTAGTTCCGTCCCCAGCAGCGAAACGTGCTCGCCCATCAGCATCGTCCCCGACAATTGCAGAAATGGCGTCGCGCTGTCCAAGCCCTGTATCGCGCGCCCTCCGCATGTCAACCCCAACTCCACGGCCCACGACAGCGGACCTGCAGGAGAAAGCGAGGCACTCACAACTAGGCGGTACGACGACGAGCTCGGGACCAGCGTGGGCTCCACCGTGCCCAGGTCCAGAGTCACGTACTCTACCTCCTCCTCGTCTTCGTACTCGCAGTCTGGTCCGAACGTCTCGACGTGTTTGTAGCCTGGAAAGAGCCCCGCCATCCTTGTCCGTCGGGCTTGTCTCAAGTCGATGCAAGCGGAAATGTTGTGACTGAAGGAGGAGTCGAAGACAAAGCAGCCGTTCCAGTCAAACAAACACCTGCCAAGGAAATAGCCGAAGCACACCCTCCGGCGCTTGATCACACCGCGGGAGGGAACAGCACCGCCGCGCCGCTCCACTCTTCATCTGCTACCACCACCTTCGACTCGAAGGCCACTGCACCTCGCTTCCTCTTCTTACCGCTACCCAACCTCGATCTCATCATGTCTGGACGTGGAAAGGGCGGAAAGGGTCTCGGAAAGTGCGCAGCTCTCTCCTCACGCCGGTGTCGCTGCTGTGTCGCGTCTGTGGCTGCGACACCGAGCCGCCGCTGCGACTGCGACTCGGTGCTGACTGGCGACTGTTGTTGAACCCCCAGGGGCGGCGCCAAGCGTCACCGCAAGATCCTCCGTGACAACATCCAGGGTATCACCAAGCCCGTGCGTCGTCATCGTGCATATCCGCGTAGGACAATGAGCAGGGAGCTGACTCGGGACTGTGTCTCGACGACCGCAGGCCATCCGCCGTCTCGCCCGTCGTGGCGGCGTGAAGCGTATCTCCGGCCTCATCTACGAAGAGACCCGCGGTGTGCTCAAGATCTTCCTCGAGAACGTGCGTCCCCCACCCACGCTGCCTCTCTGCCCCTTGTCCTCCCCAGTTGCGTTCATGACTCACGCTCCGCACGATGTTCACAGGTCATCCGTGACTCGGTACGTCTCCCCCGCAGCCCTCGATTCAGACGATTTGCCTTTGCTGACGCACGTGTTCGCGCTATCGCACAGGTCACCTACACGGAGCACGCCAAGAGGCAAGTCCCCCCGCCTTCTCTTGCTATCACTCGTTTCTCCCACAGCCACAGGCTCCCCTGTGTCCTGTGGTTTCCCGCCCGCGTCTGTCTGCGCGTGTTTGCTCACACGCGTCAATCGTTGCAGGAAGACCGTGACCGCGCTCGACGTCGTGTACGCGCTCAAGCGCTCCGGCCGCACCCTCTACGGGTTCGGTGCTTGAGCGTTCAGCGCTCGCGACATCGTTGTCGTAGTCGCGCAGGCAGGCCGTAGATGTCGATGAAGGCGGATGAGATATGTTCGTTGATCGCCGACTCTGACAGGCTGAGCCCAGTTCTTGACATTGACCGCCTATTTGTTCCTGGATTTTTGATGATGCGCTCCCGAGTCGTCGTGTCGAATCGTATCGTATGAGAGCATGCTATGGATATTGTATGAATATATTGTTGGTATCACCCTGTGCGCCTCGGCCGTCGTTGGGGTTGGCGTGAGGTTTGTCCGGCTCCGCCGTACGAACGCGTGAGTGCGAGCAAACTCGCTACGTTGACACCAAGGGCCTGTTCGGCAAAGAGTTGGAGTTACGAGTCACCGGCATTTTGTCACGTGGCGGCACTTCCGAGGATTTCTGCGCGAGTTGTCACAGGGGTGGAGTATCCCAGGCTCCTACTCACCGCTGTCTCGAGTTGAGGGGGCGATATCCTAGAGGCGGGGGACAAGCTGAAATCTGATAGAGTACAAAATCCTGTAACATAAGCGCCAGATCACATGTACTCTATATCCCCCTCAGCCAACTCTCCACAGCGGCTGGCATCTAACACTGGTAAATAAATGGAGCCCGGAGAGAAGGTGCTTGAGACCATCCCCGTTTGGTACACCGTTAAACATCCCATAAGCGGAATCCAGGTGGAGGACTGCGCCGGTGGATGACGGTCAGCTGACCAGTTGTAATCTAGCTAGCGAGCGATTGAGGTCCGTTAGATGAGAAACCAGGACTGATCAAGCTGGATTCCATTAGATGAAAAGCTGGGGTTTGAGCGCCAGTGGATTCCAGCCAGTCAACGGCTGGTGATCCAGGAGGGCTTGCGTATGTCTGACAGACCACCAAAATGGGATTGATTGTATTATTTGACCACATCGGTAAAAACCACCTTTGCGAATTTTATCCAAATAACGCAACTTTAGCACTATAGTAGACCGAAATAGTACTGTAGTAGACATTGATAGCTGTGGATAGAGTGGGTCTTGTCACGGACGTTGGACAGGTGCCTCTTTTTGCTGCCCATATCTCCCCCTCTGATGCCCACCTTCCATTTTTGGGCTCTTTCCTTTTCCATCCTATCGCAATTTGGACACAGTAGATATGTTCCCACACAACAGGCAGGGTGCATAATCCAACCCTGCGAAATGTAAGTGATTTTCCGGGACAGTCCTAACTTGAACAGCTGCATTTCTCCCCCAAGTATAGAATGACTTTCACAGAAAGATACAATACATTTCTTCTCATACAACAGAACAACTTTGGAGTGCCACTCGCCAGAGTGGAGAAAGGGGCTTAATGCTTACTCTTCACAAAGGTTCTCTGCCGCTCAGCCTGTGAAAGCTGACCTTTCCCGGACATTTTCTCTGACAGGGCGAGCGCGCGGAAAAGGTGTAGTTTTATCTCGGGTTCAATTCTTAGAAAGGCGTTGAGAAAGTCAAATTGTTGTGTCATGTGGTATATATGTCATGTTTCCGGGCAAAGTTAAGACTGTCCCGAAGTTTCTCTCGCCTTTCTTCGCACAAGAATTTGGCCCGTGCCTGCCGTGCCACTGCCACATGCTCCGTTCCCGTGATTACCATCCCCTTGCCTTTTCCTTCTTGCCCTTTGGCCTTCCTTTATCATCTTCACTGCCTCGCTCTTGCACGTTGCCTTTGGTTGCTAAGCAGCCCCTCTAGTATATAAGGACCCCTTAGGCGCTCCCTAGTCCCCATCTCGACCTCTTGGTCATTGGACTAGGTGAGTGACTATAGCGTTGTATCTCTCTTTGATTGCTAACATATAACTTGGTCATTGGGACTAGTCTGTTGCTATTTGCATGAAGACTAGCTTTCACAGGTCTTGTGCCCTCGTGCTGGCCTCCCTCTCTATCTCTCTCTTTTCCTTTCGGCTCCTTGCCACTTGCCCACAGAGTAGTCGCCAAACGTCGACCCGAGTCTACGTGCCTAGTCGCCGCGACAGGATAGACGTATCAGAAAACTTGACGGGGCAGAGCAAAGGCCGGCACAAGGGTGTTACAAACGCCCTATGGGGGCGTCTCTTCTTTCCTTTCTCCTCGTATCCTCTCTACCATGCATTCCCTCTTCTTACGGCACAACCCGGACACTCGTACCTACCATGGTTCCAACACCATGCTTCATATCCCCATTGTTCTCATCGCTATTGTTCTTTTCGCCATTGTACTACGTGGTCACAACACCACGTGACTCCTTTGTCCCCATTCGCTATTGTTCTCCGATTAGTCAGCGACCGTGTACTTTAGTATATAAGGACAGGTCTTGCACTGGGCACCCCAGTTTGACCTCTTGTACCAATCAAGCGTTCTCACTCCCTAGACCCCTAGTGACCTCGAACCCTCAGACCCCCAGTGAACCAGTGTGCTAAGCTTGTCATCAGTCTGCGTCCT